>NW_010298876.1:115349-174809 GCF_000700745.2 Antrostomus carolinensis | reverse complement strand
CTATTGATTTAAGGAGATGTTTATTCTACTAAAGATCCAAAATGTCCCACATAGAGAGCAGCAGGCTGATGGGTCAGATTGCCTGTTTCCCTTCTCTTGAACGAGTGGGACGGTTTGTGCTGCTGTTTTCTGACTCCTAAGATAGTGGTGGACAGCTTTTCCAGATCAGATTTTAGGAAATACAATGTTTTAAGACATTTATTTTAATATTACATAGATTTGTCCTGCAAACCCTTTTATTCAACTGTATTGTCGCTGCTGCTGTATGTGTAATGCTAATACTCAATCAGAAAAAAAAAGCGTATTTAGGATGGTTGTAGGGGTTTTTTTCTGTACTAATTAATGAATCATCTGCTTTAGAATCCAATTACAACATCATTAGCATGAATAACAAAGCTCCCAAACATCACTTAAAGTTCAACTCCTGCCTACACTATAAAGTGTTTTGTTTTCCTGGTCTTTCCCTGAACTTTGGCTCATACTCTCGTGACTGAACACACTAAACAAGCACCAGTTACAGGAGACTATGCTTGTATTTCACAGATTTCTGGTTAGAAGGAGCAGGCTGAGCCAGACTTGGAAATCCATTGGAGGGCAGCATGCTTGATGTTTGGGGATTTGTTTTTTGGCAGAGCTTTAAAAAAATGAATTGTTTCCCTTTTAAGAATAGGCTATCATCCATCAGCTTCTTGAAATTCAGATTTTCAGCTGAGAATTTAAATGAGAGGTTTCAAACAGTCCAGCTCAGCAACTGAAGGGCTGATCAGTAGTCTGATCTTTGTTCTTTAGGATGAAAATCTTGGGCTACTTCAACACAGCTGTCAGTAAAATCCTGAAACAAATCAGAATATCTTGTTTAGGGATTTTGGTAGATCCTTATTTGACTTTTAAACTTAACAAATAAATTTTGGGCATTAATATGTGTCAAATTTGCAGTGGTCTTCAAAGTACTTCTGAAGCATTTGTATTTTGAAGTCAGACAACTGCTTTAATTTCCTTTTCAGAACTATGCTTTATCTACATAATGTAATAGATCTGTTAAAATTGACAAATCTGGGATGCTGTGAGCACCTGGCTCAGTGTAATCTGTGCAGTCATTCATCATTGACAATGATGGCATTCAGACAAAAATACATGATACTGTAAAAAAAGCCACTCTTTAATCTATGAAGTCAAGTATTCTGCAGTGAAATACCAGATTCCCCAGAAGATCTGATTTGATCTGGAGCATCAGAAGGTACAGAAGAATATAGATTACCAAGTTGGTTTTTTGTTTTGGTTTTTTTTTTGTATGAGTTGCCCTGTTTGCAAATACCTCCAAGGGTAAGACCTGAAGGATTTAGTTCCATGTGTGTCAAACACATTTTAAGACAAAATTAAAATATTTCTTTCTTCATCTATCTGTAAAGAACTAAAAGCAGAATTCTGTAGAACATCTAGAACACACAGACCCTCCAGAGCATCTTGATTTAAAGCAACTAACTCTGGCAAAAACTAAGTACTTTTGCTAGCAATTACTGCTGCAGGAGGAACATAATAATAAAAATGCCTTAAAATAAATCCCCAAATTAGAAAACTTTATCTTTCAAAATGCATTTGCTATTTTAAGACTCTACACATGTACTATTAAACATTAGGGCAGGTTGATGACTTTAGTATCTTCCCTGTTGATTGTGGTTAGACAGGTTTGATTTTAATAAAATTCTCCTGATCTTAATAATGTTTCTGTTGTGCTTTATGCAGAACTCTTTTTATGATAGAGGTATGAGATCTCCTAAACTGATTTTTAGGGAAAGCACCTTTCTAGAGAAGGTCTTGCCCCATGATGGCACAATGTAAAAATACTATAAGCCTGCACCTTGGGAAATAGCTTGTAAGCATAAGCGTTAGAATATGTAGGATCTGTTAGTGCATTCTCTTATTTTAAGCGTTAAACTATTTTATCACTTACACACTCCAGAACCTACTGTTATTGACTGTAACATCTATATGTCAGATGCTAGCCTTGAGTATACCTTTTTAACATTCAGTAAAGTCTTTGGGATGTATCTGTGACTCTAAAAGCTTAATTCAGACTGTAGGACAACTATGCCATCTGATCAGAAGGGCAGATACCAGCTTGAGCAACTTATCCTTCAAACTACTTTTTCTGCTGGCAAGGCCAATTTAAAGTGTTTGTGAAACTGTACTGTGAGAAAAACAAGTCTATTGTTGGTCTGCTTTAATAAACCTTACAAGGACTTCTAAACTGACTTGGCCAGGCAAGACAATGACAACTAAAAAACCTTACAGGGAGTAATAGAGGAGAAGGCTTCTGCTCTTCCAGAAGCAGACTGTTGCCATTGCCAAGTGGGTAGGACTGGTTTTGGAGCTGTTATATATGACATGGCCAGTCCCATATCCCCTTCCTTTCCAGACTGTAATCGTGGCTGCCTGTCTAGTGAGAAATCACTCATACTTTTTAAATCAAAATCATTTACCTCTAGGTAAAAGCATTCTGGAGGTGTCTGCTTCCTATGAAGGCTAGGAAGCTGTACAGGAAAGGAACAAGGAAGCTCTCTAGCATAAATGTCATCTTTGTTATCAACTTCTTTTCTGGTCTTGGGTAAAAAAGTGTTTTCCACAGTTTCCAGGTTCTGGACAGGTCTGCTCCATGTCAGATGACAATGAAAATTTGTGCCCACTTAATATGATTTGAGAGCACATGCTACACCAGGTGATATAAACTGAATGGAGCCAATGCTTCTTGATCTCTGGTAGTAAATCTGTGTTTCATTTTTCAAGAAATATAATGAGGATAATCATAATTTATCAAATAAAAAATAATCTTGCTGGTGTTTACCAAGGCAATTAGTTTTGACACAACACTTTGTTAGGAGAGCTAACTATTGTCAACTATTTAAGAAAACTAACTAATAGTAATCTAATTGTTCTTTTGTGGCAGGTGTAACAAATTAAACTATTTGGTAAATATGTTCCTAATAAAAATAGGATAGCAAAAAATCAATGAAAATTAAAATATAATTTTGAGTTTAAAGACTTGACAGTTATTGACATTTTGAAACAAAAAACCTGATCTCATAGCTGGGTTGTACCTGTCAGCATTGAAACTCCTGATAATGACTTCTTCCCGAACTCTCTGAAAAGTCTCTTCCACATTCATATGTTTCTTTATTCTCTTTTAGATTTATAGTTTTCCTTATATGACTTTTAGCTTTGTCACAAACACTGTTCTCCTAGAAAAGTCACAGAAAGAAGGCAGTCAAGGACTGTCTCTTGGAATTATTTTCTGACTTTCTGATGAGGTCCTTCTAACTGTGCTCTTTCTCACTTGTGCTTGTGCCTTTTCCTTGTACTATGTCATTTGACAAAAAGCTTTGACAGCTAATAGTTCTTGAAAATCTCCTCAATTCTGCACCTACATCTATCTTGCATCTTCAGCTGCTTTACCAGTATCTCTTTCTAGATAACCTTTCTTCTCATTTAACTTAGAAACAAATTCCTCATCTTTCTCTGTATCCTCCCTTTTTCATTAGTTCCTCTAGTAGCTATATTAATCAATGCTGCAACCCTAGCATGTTTTCTAATACTTCTTTTGTTTCCTTTTGTTCCTTCCTTGCCTGTCTGCAGCACATGCCAATATTCAACTAGTTTCATTTCTACCTTATCTCAAAAATCCATGTCTTTGAATTCCCATTGTGAAAAATCCTGTCAAAATTCAATAAGCTGTTGCACTGACTACTCTAACTCCATGTGAAGGAGTCCCATGGTCATCCCTTTGGAATCTATCCAAGTTACTAACACCATTTGTTTCAAACTCTCACCTTCCTTTTAAGCCACACTAAGATTTCGTATCCTGACATTCCATGCCTTCTAAAGTTTGGAGATTTCCACATCTAGTTGCTTTACTATGCTTTCATTGTTCTAACTCATAATAGTTTTAACTTACATTTGTATCTCACTTTCCTTCATTCACCTCTTCTTCTTTTTCATCCTTCTGCTCTTTAAATTCCTTCCTAAGAAATTAGCTAAAAGGTCTAAATCCTCTACTTTCATCCTGCAAGATCAGCTCGTATTCATCAAAAAAATCTACAGACAAGAACTGTATCTGTCACCATTATTGAAGCTATCACTGTTCAGGTAATAAACAAATAAAATATTTTGTATTGGTCATAAAACAATGTATTTTAATTAGATCTCACCCTTAAGATATGCTTCTTATTAATTCTATCTACGTTTATCATGGTAATATTGACTACAGTTAATTTATTTAATATTCATGTAGATACACAATTTTATACATAGCTACAGGATTTTTGTTATCATGCAAGCCTAATTATCATTAAAGCATTATCCATATATTTCACCTATGACAGAATGTATTGGGTTTGTGTGGCAAGGTTTTGGTAGCTGGGGGGGGGACATAGGGGTGGCTTCTCTGAGAGAGGCTGCCAGAAGCTTCCCTCATGTCCAGCCAATGCCACCGGCTCCAAGATGGACCCGCTGCTGGCCAAGGCCGAGCCCATCAGTAACACCTCTGTGATAACATAATTAAGAAAAAAAGGGGGAAGAGAGGAAAAAAAAGCTGCACACTTTGCAACTAGAGAGAGAGGAGTGAGAAGATGTGAGAGAAACAGCTCTGCAGACACCAAGGTCAGTGAAGAAGGAGGGGGAGGAGGTGCGCCAGCGCCGGAGCAGAGATTTTCCCCGCAATTGTGATGAAGACCAGAGAGAGACCAGGCTGTCCATGGAGGTTCATGATGTAGCAGAAGTCCACCTGTAGCCCATGCAGGACCCCACGCCAGAGCAGGTGGATGCCTGAAGGAGGCTGTGACCCCATGGGAAGCTCACGCTGGAGCAGTTTCCTGGGAGGACCTGTGGCCCCATGGAGAGAGGAGCCCATGCCGGAGCAGTTTGTGAAGAACTGTCAGTCATGGGAAGGACTCACATTGGAGAAGTTAATGGAGGACTGTCTCCCATGAGAAGGTCCCCACGCTGGTGCGGGTGAAGGAGTCCTCCCCCTGAGGAGGAAGAAGCGACAGAAAGAACGTGTGATGAACTGACCTCAACCCCTGTCCCCCTGTGCTGCTGGTGGGAGGAGGTGGAAAATCAGGAAAGAAATTAAGCCTGGGAAGAAGGGAGGGATGGGGGGAAGTGTTTTAAGATTTGGTTTTACTTCTTATTATCCTCTGATTTGATTGGTAATAAATTAAATTTGTTTTATTTTCCTCAAGTTGAGTCTGTTTTGCCCATGCCAGTAATTGGTGAGTGGTGTCTCTCCGTCCTTACTGCCACCCATGAGCCTTTCATTATATTTTTCTCCCCTTGCCCAGTTGAGGAGGGGGAGTGATAGAGTGGGCTTTGGTGGGCATCTGGGATCTAACCAGGGTCAACCCACCACACAGAAGTCCATGACATGCTGACATGGATATTCAGTATTGTATGGGAATAAGAAGTACACTCTCCCAAACCTTACATCATCTACAAGTTGTGATACTCTTTATCTTTGTTATCTTCATAATATGCAACTAATGTAGATTATATTGGTTTACACTATTATTTAACTATGTAGAATTAAAAAGTGAAAAACCTGGTGAAAAAGTCACAAACTGCAACATTAAGACATATTTAGAAGAATTTTTGTGCTTTGGCACTAAATTATCATGCTGACAAGTATTACTACTTTTTATATGTTCAGATCTGTAGATGAACACAGAAAAATAGAGTACAAAGCTGCTATCAAAATCCAGAGCTGGTTTCGAGGATGCAGAGTCCGAGCCTATCTGAGGTAGTATATTAAGCCTATGTTAATCTGTATTTCAATCTTGATTTTTTTTCCCCCAAATTTCTCATGGTATTACTTGATTTTAATAAAACGGGAGCATTAAAAAAAATATTCTGTTTTTAAATAGAATTAAATATATACTGTGCCACCATAAGAAATAATACCTTTTGATTTTCAGAACTGCATACAATTAAAATAGCATTATTTTAATAAGTAGCATGGAAATAATCCAACTTCAGGATGGATACACATTGTTTAAGAAATTTTGGCATGACTGGGAAAAAAATAAAGTCTTTCATGTATACTGCTTGCATAGACTTTTCTTATGTCTGTTATTGTGGATGTTACAGAAAAATTGCCTAGTGAGTGTATGGTAACTGGACTCCTGTTGCAGAAAATTAAATTCTACTGCTGGATTTGACTAAGTCATTTTAAAAAAATCTTTCTTTACATAATTTTCTCCATTTATAAAACAGAGATCATGTACAATTACTTGGTTCTGTGAAATGCTGTATTGACATTGATATAAATTTTTTGGACACAATATGCTCGGGCCCTCCTCCCAGGAGGCCTTCCTCCATTTTTTATGATCCTAAGCCCAATTGGTCAAATTTGTATGCTTTAATTTCTGTATCTTCACAAAAATTAAGGCTGTGTTAGAGAGGGATTGTCACATCTTCTAATTTTACCTCTTGCCTGTTGCAAGTCATTATGTATCATCCGGACATACTGTATCAAGCCTAAAGAATTATTAGGTTAAATAACATTAATCACTTAATGACCAATATTTCCCTCATAAAAAGATATGGCTACAGCCATTATGTGCACTTGTTATAAAAAACACTGGTACTATATTTTCAGTTGCTGGTTCAAGTGTGTTGTCACAGGATGTAGCCAGCACATGCAAGTGTTCAGCAGGCAAATAAACATGGTATTTCAGTGCTCCATGGAGTATCAGCTATGCCATCAATATCAAAAGCCCCTAGGAAGACAAAGGATTGGTTAGTGCCCCTCTGTTTCCAGCACATGAATAAGAACAGCATGCTATTGAAGAAAGTGAAAACCCAAGTGTCTTTGCCAGTCTATTCTGTAGGAAAACGCTGTTCCAAACACACATTTATATTTAGTAATGACCAATGTAAGAAGAATAATGTAATTGTAATGACCATGTATGAAGAACTAAATTAGCTAAGTGTAGAAGAGGATTTTCTCTGCAGCTGTGTACAGAATGATCCTGCTTAGTGTCCTCTTTCCAAAGATGGATGTGGTGGTCTGATTTAGGAGCACAGGCTCAATGTAGCCAGTTGTCAGTGTTCTGAATTACCCTCTCATTTAGGTCTTCTGAATTACCTGCTGGAAAAAATTCCCTCCACTGAGTGACTCTAGCTGTACTGCAAGGCTTCTAAATTTGATATCCATAGTTAGGTGGTATGAATGCTCCACTATATAGCTTTTTCTAGGCAGTCCCAAAGTAATCATTACACTATTTTCTGCAAAAATGTTGTAAGACATCAATTATGGAACTTTTAGTAGCCTAATGAAGTGTGTGTACTAAGGACAGAGCAAAGATTTACTTACAGTTAAGCTAGGTGTAATTTCACAAAAGCAAAATGTAGTCCAAAAATTCCAGTTATCTGTGGGCTTTGTCAAATATTTAAAAATTGTCAACCTGTGAAAATGTTACGTGTGACTGAAAAAAATTCTGAACCAGTCAGATACGTCGGTATAAAACAATTCATGAAATTAATCTATCATGCAAATTACATTTGTAAGGATATTTCAGTAAATTTTTGTAATGATAATTGAAATAGTATACAGGTAAGTTTGCAGTAACTCATTTTTTTTCGAAAGCTAAGTATGTGTGTATGTATAAATATATGTGTATATTGGTTTATAAGTGTGTATGTTTCTGCCTATGTATATATGCATACATGTATATGTATAAAGTATGTTTGCAGTGGCCATCTGTTTGGAATAAGTATGGATGTAATACACTATAATTATTTTTAATATTAGGAAAAAAAGTTATATTGTAAAGTCTCAAAATAATAATATTTTTTTAATATATTTCATTTTAGAAATCTGAACAAAATGGCGACTTTAATACAGAAGTGGTGGAGAGGTTATCGAGGCAGAAGATACTTCAGAAAAATGGTGGAGGTAGAAAACTAGTTTGGTTATTTATAGAATACATGTGAAGTAGTTAACTCACTCATCTGAAAATTAAAAAGCTGAAACTTGATCCTTTACACACACACACATGTACTTTACTATCATGAGAAGCTTACTTATTTCAGTAAGCCTACTCATAATGGTCAAGTTAAGTCAGTGTTTAAGTGTTTGCAGCTCTGTAATGTCAGTCCTCAAACCAGCAATGAGATCTACTCATGCAGAAGCCTGCCCACCTGATGGTAATTGAGGATTGGAGCTTTTCAGGATGCTTTTTTAACTTTTAATTCTGAAAATAAAATAAGCCAATGTGTCTACACATTGGTATTCTATGTTTTACTGGTTTAAATTTCTTACTTAATGAACCTTGAAGTATTTGAGGTTTTGCCTTAAGGCACAAAACAGATCACAGTCAATCTAATTCCCTTGACAGACATGAAGATAGCAAAAGTGTATGATAGCACACAAGCTAAAACCTCTGTTAACAGGTTTAGGAGGTTAAAAAGAAACTGATTTACCTTTAACATAAAACAATTAAGTTTTTAATATGTAATTTACTTAACTAATTTATCAGTTTATGTTAATATTTCACAATAGTTTAAAACTTGTTGGTCATTTATTCTTGATTAATTTTGGTAAAGTTAAATTGTGTTTCATTCAAAACAGGCAAGTAAAAAAAAAACAACAAAAAAAAGAGCCATAATAACTCATATATTACAGGCTAAAGTCCGTACCTCCTACTAAACTATGTTTTCAAGTAGCGGGACTTCTGTGCCTGAAAACTTAATCTATTTTTCCTTGAAGTCTATCAGTAATCTAATTAAAGATTTTATCTCTTCCAATTTACCTGGCTTAACTAATACATTATGAGTCATCCTTTCAGGCTATGGTTTTCAGTCTACTTCCTAAACCACTTTAATTCTTGAATACAGGGCAGATAGCTGCATGGTTGAATTGGGTTCTGCTTTAAAAAAAATGGGTCTTCAGTTGAATATTGTCTCTGAGTTTAGGGAAGGTTTCTTTAATCTAGAAAATCTTCTGTAAAAGAAGTGAGGCACTATAATGTTACTGTGTGTTAAAATCTGTTAATGAGAAGAAAAGATCTATGCAGCCACTGGGGAAAGGGAAGGAAGAAATCAACTTCATGTGGAATATTGACACATACTGCCAAAACATGTTGTGGAATTCCCTCTACTTTAGGTTTTTAAGAAAAGGTTAGACAAATGCATGGATGCATCGATGAATTAGATATGCTTCAGGCAATGTTTTAGGTGAAGTCATCTCATGACATCCCCTTAAGTTCTAAATCTTTTCACAGTTAAAACATAATAGAGTGGTGAATTTCCCTTCAGAAACAAGGCCATTTATGTGTTTCTGTGTTTTTCAAGACGAGAATAAGCACCATGCCAAATTTTAGCATCTATTAATTAGGTCTTTAAGAGGGCTTAAGCAGGAGAAAGATCTGATGGTGGCCATTTTACATATTTTTCAATCCCTCCAAATTGTAGGGAGCTATCTTTTGGTCACCCCATGTTCAAATGCTAATTTCTTTGTCATTAGTAATCAGTTTCCTATTTTAAGCAGAATTCTATCACTTCAGAGACTTATTTTTTTTATATAAAGGTTGTAAAAACTGTGAAGCCCAGATAAGATACAAGTTGAACACATCACCACTGTGCCTACTGTCCATTGCAGTGTTCTGAGCGGTGCCCTGTAGGTAAGATGGCAAGATAAATATTCCCAAAGAGTCAGCCTGCAGTGGCATTGCAATTAGTGCCCGGTGACAGGATGAGAGGCAATGGGCACAAGCTGAAGTACAGGAAATTCCACTCAAAGATAAGAAAGAACATTTTTCACTGTGAGTGTGATCAAATACTGGAATGGGTTGCCCAGGCAGTGCAAGCTGTGCTTGTGGAGTCTCCACCTCTGGAGATACTCAAAACCCCACTGAATGAAGCCCTGCACAACTTGTGGTAATTGACTCTGGTTTGGGCACTGGTTTGGAGCCCCAGAGGTCCCTGCCAACTATTCATCTATGTTCTGTACATCTATGAAACTGGAGGTCTTTTACCTCATCTCTTTATTACTTTTTTCTTATTTTGTCCTCTCTTCTTAAAAAAATGTTCTGACAGTTACATTTTATGATAAAGAGTCTTTAAAATTAACCAAGGAAATCTGTAATAGCCAAGCTGAGACAGCTAGCATCATAAAACCCCCTCAGCTTTCCATTCTTGAAATATATTTCTGAAAAGAAAAATAATAACAAAAAAGACTTTAACCAATAAAGCTTAGTTTGTATGTTGTTCTTCAAACAGACATAATTGACAAGCTCTTGCCAAGTCTGAAGTCTTTGGAATAATGTAGGACAAAAAATTGTGCAAGCTCACGCATAATTCACATATTCTAAATCAGACCATGAATTCATCCCATTTCTGGATACCAGGACTTATCCAATATTAGCCAGTACTCTAGAGAAAGAGAATCTCAACAGCAAACTTACAAATTGTACAGCAATCAGCATAGAAAACCATCTCTTTACCTCAAATGCTTCATTTTGCGCTTGCTGTCTCTTTGTTTGGAGAGGACTAAATAGGACAGCCTGATTGGAAGCCAACCTGAAAGCCATTCAAGTAGCAGCTAAAAAGGCACCTTTTTCTCCCTTTAGATGACTGTATTCAGTATTGTATGTTTTGAGGTGGACTTAAATATAAAGTTCAAGTTCATTTCCTATATTTTCTTTATATTTTTCCTATATTTTTCCTTTACTCAATCAGTGGCTGAATTTGGAATATTTTGAAAAATAACAAAAATCTTCTCAGCAGCTTAACACAACTTTCAATTTAAAGGTTCAGTTATTGTTTGCATTGAACCCTTGCGAATATCTGCTGTAATGACTCCTGATTATGAAACACAATTATACATTTTACGTGATAGTTCCTTAAGTACAAAAAAATTTGGTCACTTCAAAATTTGTCCACTGGCAATGACTGGATTGGTATCTGCTGCCAGCAAACAAGGCAAAGCATATGCACAAAATACCCATGATTACTTGATAATAAATCATTTTAATGTTTATATTCAAAATTGTGAAATGTGAGTGGTACTGATGCGGAAAATAACAAAGGCTGAGGCTCATCAGATTGGCTGTCCATATGTGCATCACTACTAGTATTTAATTTGCTACTCCTCTAGCGGCTCTTCCTTTGATTGTGAAACTACATTAAGTTAAAAAAACTCTGAAGGTGTTGATATGACTGAAGTTATGTGCCTTTCTATATTCACCAAAATATAGGTGGGTTGGTATAAAGCTTTGATTCCTAATATTAATCTCAAGCAAAAATTAAGAACTGTACTCCTATAGTTTTCTTAATAACTTAGTTACATTGGTTGTACTGGATTCTGAGTCTTGTATGATCTGAAGGAAAGTATGAATTTTAAAACCAGGCAAACAGAATTTGAATCAAACTGTACATCACTATTTCTTTTTACAGTATTTTTCAGAGTCAATAAATCACTTGTTAAAGCAAAGGGAATTGTAACATCTAATTGCTATATGAGGTCAGCATGATGGCTATATTTTCAGCTCACTTTGGAAGGAGATGCTGTTGAAAAAAGTTAATATTTTATATGATGTAGTTTGACACCACCCTAAATAGTTTAGTGTCGATTCAAATTTTAAATAGTCCCAGTCCAATAGGAATTAGGCAAATGCCTATTTGATCTATTAAAAAAATCCAAAACAAAACAAAAAATACTCTGTTCCCAACTGAGACCATGTGTTGGTTCCTTCTCTCGGTCTACTCTCGATAACGTTTCTGGTTCTCCTTTGAATTTGTCACTTTGTTTTAACTGTTTAAAGAAAAAGAAAACACCAGTCAGGATCAGATCACATTTACAGGTGATCCCCACAATCTAGTATTTATTCTAATTCATGCCTTTGGGGCAGAGATTCCCTCAAATATCTATCTATCTATCTATCTATCTATCTACACGTGTATGTGTCTATATATCTACACATATACGTGAAACTTCTGTTGAAATTTAGCAGACTTGCATTTTTCTTTAATGTAAGAACTATCTTTTCTACTGTTTCCATTATTAGTAGATTGGTACGATATTAAAGTGAGCATTTTAAATGCACCTTAATTAAACTGCAGGAATTATGCCTTGCTTAATGTAATGAAGAAAGAGAATTTAAAATGAAGTAGCATCATTGTGTTCATTTGTAAATAACATATTGCAGCCAACTGTTTCTTAATTGCCCAGACTGTTGATAAATAATCCAGTCCTGCTGCTCTCCACAGACAATTTGCTTTGGATCAGACTAGGCAATTCAAATAACACTAATTACAGTGAAACCCTTTTATAGTGAATTCCTGTTTGCCATGGGGGAGAAAATCACTATATCAGGGGAAAGCACTTTTGCCTTTGATTTGTGTCTAAAACATGAGAAACACATAAAAGCTGCATGTTGTGCTAAATAAAGGACATACTCTTGCATTCAAAGTACTTATATTTTACTTTTTATGATACAATTGTGAATTATGTTCATTTTGCATTTGTAATTAGAGGGCGGAACAGATGTGAAAGCTTAGTTTAAAGTGATGTATCCATTAAAATAACCTATGCTGCCAAGTGATTGCTTAGTATAATAGGAGATTCGTTCACTATGAGAGGAATTCTACTTTATTGGAAGGAAACCAGGACTTCAGGAAATGTTTTCTATATCAGGGGATTCACTGTAACATGGTATCATTGTATTTATGATTTTATGATGTTAAAATGAATATTAAATGAAACAAAATTCCCAAGGATTACTCAGGAGGCAGCTAAGTACATAACATTTAGTACAGATGGTTGGAAGGCACAATTTTGCTCCATCACTGCATCCGTATCCTTGAACGATTTCGACTGAAGACAGCATTTCTTTGAATTTTTCATTAAACCAGACGTCTTGAAATATGAATTCCTTTTATGTTTCTGTGAGTTTTGGCTAAAAGAACCCCAGTGAATAAATCATACAATACTACGTGTCACCAGCACTTGTGAATATTTCTGCTTTGTTATTCTACTCTCAGTAGAGCACCATTGATTATCAAACTCAGCGGAGAGCATTTTATGATCATATATCTCCATTAGCTCCTAGTTTGACTACCATAGATTTTTCTGGTTAAGCCTGCATTATGTATTAGGAAGCCTATCTCTTCAATACAAAGTTTGATTTTATTCTCTCTAAGCCTAGAACTCTTATTATGTATTATGTATAAAGATTCTTATCTTTTATATGTAAAAATAGGAGCACTGTCTTTGTGTAACTGAAATATATGCCATCTTTTTTTTCCTTGATTCACAGACAGCATATTTTATTATGAAGATGAATTTCTACAATGAAATGGCTGTCAGGGTAAATATTTCTTCACTTGTTAAACAAATGAAAAGTCAATTGTGCTCCGAATTTGCTTTTAATAAAATGAGCAAACCAGAATAATATACACTTGATTGATATGCTGATGGCAACAGTGGGAAATAGTACATAGTTAAAAATTAAAGTTACACTCAGTAGTCTGGGTTCTATTTGGAAACTGTAGCTGAATTTAAGGCTTCTACATGTGTCTTACCCCATTTAAATGTTCATTGTACCTTACTGTATACGATAATAATAAAACCCCAAGCATCCTATCTGTGAGTATTCTTACAAATGTAGACATATATTTACAATTCTGACAAACTATGGGGCTTTTATGTTCATTGATGTGGCTGTGCTTTTTCTGTCCTTAGGACATTGCATTTGATGTATTGAATCTCAAAAGAGTTACTAAGAGAGCATAGGACCATTTCATTGCCTAAACGTAGAGGTGGAACTGCGCTGAACTCATTGATGATATTATGAGTGAATTTTGCTGTATGAAGAAAAGTATAAACAGTCCTTGAACTTTAATAAATATACAGCAAATGAAGTTTGTTATGGAGAAAACTGCAAAATATATTTAACTAGAAATTAGCATTTTTTTTCCTGAACTTTGTAAGTGCACTTAAACAAATATACAGAACAAACACAGGAAGGGCATGAGGTAATTCTTGCGATGAAATCCTTTTCTCTTACTTAATTCTTTTATTTTGTGGAATAGTCCTACTGTACCTTAGAGTCCTATATCTTTTTAGACAAGATATCTTACCTTTTGAATTCTACCAAATGTAGGAATGTGGTGGGGATAGAGAGTAATCCAAGGAAACTCCTGTAAAGTAGGGTGATTCTCAGAATATATGTTAATTTTGTGGCCTCTCTGATTCCAGAATAACTTGGCCTCAAGAAGTGTTCTCATTAGGTTTTTTACTTAGTGGTGGTTCTCTCAAAGGCACAAAATACAATGTTACATTTGGTGCATATTAGAGAGCTGAACATGTTTGACAACAATCTGATTCCTCAGAAATGCACTTTTTTTTGTTGTTGTTTAAGTTTATTCCTTAGTTAGCTAGTTTGAAAATATTCCACAGTGGATAAATGCTGTATACTCATGCAGCTGAAGTCAGTGAGAAAACACAAGATGCAAGCCAGCTCTTAAAAGTTGCCTGTGTACTTTTAGAAGGCATTTGAAGACCAAATTTCAGAGGTAATTATATATTCTAGTCAAATGGAGTTTTGCATTTGGTCTTTCATTTTTAAAAGAAATTGAATGTGTTCCCATTCATTTGTAATGGAAATATAATGTTGAATCATTAGGTGATGTAAATCTTCAAAGTACCATTTTTTCAGTCATGTCCTTTTCTTTAATGGAAATTTAAATCAGTAGAAAACAATAGAACAGATCTTTATGTGGTTGCAAATGTCAGAATCGGATTCTCTTCTGTCTAAATCTTGTGCAGACATATCTGCAGAGCAGATTTAAAATGCTACCATTTTGAAACACTGAATGGGGTTTTTTTTTGCTGTCATCTGTTTCTTGAAGAACTAACCAAGGTCCAGGACAATAAAGAATAAGGCATGTTGACTTTCTGCACAGAAGATATGTGGCCAGACTTCAGGTTTCCTAAGCCAGTAGTGCCTCATATTCACATATAGTGAGCTTGATTCATGATTAATATACTTCAGTGTTCTGAAAATGTAACAATAACTGTGTATGTTTTTTCTATTTAACCACTTAGTTTTACCTCATAGTATTATTAAAATATTTATTTCAGTTTATAGTTACTGACTAGAAAGGCAGTTTTGATTTTTGCAAGTAAAGTATCATTGAGGGCATACACATGCTCATAGTTTCGAAGTCAGTCTACCTTCCTGTCTCCCTGGATTGCATTTAGTTGTAACCAGAGCTATCATTTTCACATTTTAAAATTAAATCAGAGAACTTGTTTTAATCAATTTCAGTTTTGAGCACTAGGTCAGAATATGATTCTCTCCCTTAAAAGGTTTAAGGTTGCTATAAATTTTCACCAGCAAAAGTAATCCTATGGAAAAAAAAATTCCATGAGCAGATGGCTTTTGATATATCAAAGTTTTTGCCATTTGTTTTAGTGCTTAAAATAAACATTATTTATAAGACCACTTACATTTTGATGTTACTTAATGAGGAATATGCATCATTGATTTGACTAGCTTAAGAGGTCATTTAGAACTTGCCCGTTAACAAGCTGTAATCTGCTGAGCACACAATGACTTTGTTTAAAATTATCTGTTCAGTGCTGATCAATGACAATAATTGTTTTGTACCAATCACTGTTGAAACTTGCTAATTACTTTGAAGGGCATACACACTTGTCTCTTTTTTTCAAGAATTTTTTAAACATTCACCTTGGAATTAAAAAGAAATACAGCTGTAACATGTTACACTTCCTCGTAAAAGCAAATATTTAGAACTTCAACATTGAAAATATGTCAGAACATACATCGTCAGAAGCTTTGTGTGAAATGTTTTTTTCCAAGAAGATTAGTCTTCAGTTTTGTGATCTCTGACATACAGAAATCTAGCACAAAATAATTTGAGACATAATGCAGTTTTTCTTACTTATGTTTAATTCAGTTGAAATCAGTGAGGTCATTCTGAACAAAAAGTGCTGTAAGTAAATGTAGAATGCGGGCGGCATTTAATCGGTACACTGAGCCCATTGGAGGTAATTATAGCTTTATACAATTTGAGTCTTTTGTCTTTCAGTTTGAGTTTTTTTATCCTTTAACCCAGAAATATCCAGTTCTGCATTTATAACTATGAGGTGAAGACTATCAGAAAGAGTTTCAAAGGGACCATAATCCTGCATTAATGAGCACACAGCTATATGGGAGCCAAGTTGCTCTTGTTGAGAAATGTTGAAGCCAAACAGAAAAACAAAGCTAAGATCCTTATTCACATGCAAAGGATTTTGCTTAATCCTACATCTCTGAAGGCATACTCATTCTTTCCCCTTTCTCTATCGCTTTTTAACCCAACAAGCTTGTGCATGAGAAAGTGGAATTGCAAAGAGTATGAAATTTACTATCAACTAGTGCGAAGGAACGGGTAGTGCTTAACTTTTCTTGTTCCTTTACTCAGCTGCTCACATAACTATTATTTATTCATATTATAACAATGTCTAGAGGTCCAAACCCTTTTTGTTAAAAAAACCCAAACCCAAACAACCAACTTATAGGTAAAATACCAGCTTTAAAAATTAGCTTTGAGTCTTACTTGAGAAGAGAGCAAAATACATGATGATGCACAAAGGGGAAATAGAAGAGTGTATTAACACTTCTACTAAGACAACTAAAAGTTAATATTCTCTTGTTCCTAATAGCTTTACTACACCATTTTATATTCTTGGTGACAATCACTCAAAGACTTACAGAAAGCTTTCTTGTGATACTTACTCTTTTGTTAAATCTAACATAAAGAGATAATCAAAACTGTACCATAAGGTGCCATCAGTTGAGACTAGATGCTAATTTTTACTTTAAAGAATAGTGTTTTGGCTTTTGTGGTTGCAAAATGGTACCAAAGACAAAGTAATGAAAATATACAACCCTGTCTTAGTTATTCAGCTTATAGATGACTCCAGTGTGTTACTGTTTTCAGCTCAGGAAATGGCAGGAGATGGAAAAATTGCAATAACTTTTGTCAGTTATCACAGTGGTACAGAATTGTACTGCAATGGAACTGGAAGAAGTAGAGATAATGTTGCCTGTTACTGAACAGCACTCCCGAGACCTGATATAGACTCTGAAGTCACTGAGTACAAAGGTTGATTGATAATGTAGGCAATGGGCAGCTTTTCTTCCCATGCTTTCTTCCTGAATTGAACACAACAAAATATGATGCTCTTTTCTTCTTTTTTTTACATGCTTTTTTGGAATAAGAAATAAGGTAAGAAAGAAAACCACAACACAAACACATGGATTGCACTCCACTTACCAAATCATAACTTGGTTCTGGAAAGAGAAGGGTTGGTGTAAAGGAAAAAAAAAAAAGAAAAAACATTCCCTGTAGATACACTGAAGAGTTTAAATTTTTGGAAAGTCGAGTAGCCAAAGGCTCACAGGAAAAGGAGAGCTTTTGGCAAATTACAACACTCTTCTCTCCAATGCACTTAGTGAAGGTGAGTAGCTTCTCACCTTGGAGTTGCTTCTGGATCCTAAGACATCAGTCGTCTTACTTTTTTAATGTAGATTCTGCCTTTCAGCTGTTATGTCTCTTAAGATTTCAAAGCTGTAAAGGTCAAAGAGATGGAAGTTGAAGCAGGAGTGAATGTAATGCATACTAGAAGATAGAAACTGGGAGATTAATTTAGAAATATATTGAGAAAAAAAGGAGACAAAATGCAAGCAACTAAGTAAAGTATATTTTGCAGAAAGATAAATAAGTTCAAGGATGGAAGAATGTAAAAAAAAGAGGAACTAGACACTGAGAACAGAGGAAAAGATCATTAATCTATTTTTCAGGTGTATTGATTTAAAATACACTGTCTTCTTACAGAAAAGAAAATGAGGAGTGAGAGCAGCCCTCAGCATGGGCAAGTTATGTCTTCTGCCTATACATGTCATGGCACAGGGATAAATATGGCAAACCAAATGACAATACTGATAATTTTTTACTTAATGAATACTTACTTTCTCTTCCCAGAAAACAGAGAGCCAATAAACCTGTAATCATTTCAGAAACATCATGATTAGAATTTTTAAGTGTCAGAGAAAGTTTAACCTTCTTTCCCCTTTCTCAGGGAAAGTTAGGCTACACTCTTTTTTTTCACCCCTCTCTCTCTTTTTTTTTTTTTAACTGATGCTTTTCTAAATGTACCAAAATATTAATCCTTTTTGGTGGAGAATGCTACGTAACTTCTAGTCTTAATACAACTTTAGGACTAGCTACATATAAAGAGGTTTCCTTTTCTAGTTTAAACTTTATCTGTTATGCAAGAAGAACAGTATTTTGTGAGAAGATTACAATTAATGTGCAAGAAATAGACTTGCATCATCTTACTTTTAGAAAGCCTGATTCATTGAATTGCTGGGAAGGCTACTATTCAGTTTAGGTTATATCCAAGGCTCAAATGTGACAGTGTAGCAGAAGGTATTGGTGAGGTGGTGACTCAGTAGGGAATGCACGTTGTACCTGAGAAGAGACACCACTTCCATTGTCTGTTTTTTACCATTCTTACATTGAGCAATGCTACTGGCAGTAGCAGACGCTTCTTTTCATTGCCACACTCCAATATAAACAGTGGTTTAAAACTTGATGTTGTTTTTTAATGTTGGCATTTAAATAGTCATTTAACTACAATATGTTACTTCCTACCCTCATTTTCTTCATTGAAACATATTGATGCTCCTACTTGATATTACTTCTAAGGAAACCATATTATTTTGGGAAATAGAAAAGATATTTTATATGCATACAAACTTTTGATTTGAAATATACTAAGCAAATATTTATTTCCTCTAGATTCAGAAAAGGTGGCGAGGCTATTATGTTCGGAAATATAACCATAATTATTATGCACTGAAGAAATACCTGGAAGCCATTGTTGTGAATAACGCGATTGTCAGGTAAAGATAAAAACTCCATGTGGTAAAGCTTTCATTTGCTCTTCTTTTATTTGTAAAATCTTTATGGCAAAAATTAAACTATTTCTTTGAGTGTAGGATCCCCTCCATTATCAAATTTCTATCTACCTATCTATCTGTTTTGCCAGCTGACGGGGTTAGCAAACAGGACCCAGACACCAACTTAATATTAGAAACAGACTTATTTTACTCTAGTTTTAAACAGGGAAAAATAGAAGAATAAGCAAGGTACAGAGTTAAACAGGGTCGTGCACCTAATCATTACTATATAAGAGACAGCACAGTGATTGAGAAAGATGCATCACTAATTGCCCAAATACTTACCATCATCCAGATCCTGTACATCAGCTGGGGAGCCCCATCACAGCAAAGGATTTGTAGAGCCTTTCCCCAGCAATTGGAAATTCCTACGGAGTGTGTCCACTCGTAGGTGAGGTCTCCATCTTTGCTGTGAGAGGGTCCTGCTTTTATACAATCTAACAAACAAATCTGTTTTTCTTTAACAAGTAAGGTAAGCAGTATGGCTTCAGCTACATCAAAATGTGTCAAAGTTGCTATGTGTGAGCTCTTACTTGGCAACTGATATACTGATATTCTGCTAATCTGAGTTCTGTCTTCCAGACTTCACATAAATATATGACTTTCAGGTTAAAAAATCCATCTTTAAGATTAAAAAAAAAAGTTACAAATGAATTTTTGAGTGAATTTGGTCAAATGGAATATATAATTTCAGTTTAAAAAATGCATCAGTTCTCAAGTGTAACCAGGAATCACTGCAGTAATCTCTTTACTGGGGTACATTTGAAAAGTAGTATGTATATTATCTTTAACATTCTTGTTATGAAATCTAACAGATGTTTAGTGAAGATCATGTGTAGGCCCTCAGCCAAACAGATTTTTCCTGTCATTGGGCTAAGCTGCTGCCAATCACTTTGGCCCCAATGTGGCCTACTGTGTTTCTTATGAGGAATACTGAACAAGGTGGAGGAGAGATATTTTAATCAGGCATCACATCAAATGTGGAAGAGTATAATCTCATTGTTCATAAACATTTTTGTGCATATAAAATTATTGTAATTGTTCATTGTAACAAACACCAAGAACTGTCTGAAATTGAAGGAGTGTATTTATGAAATGGCCGTGTTTTATTCCAACATGAGCATTATGGAAATTTACATGTTGGTGGACAGAGCCACTAATACACTTGTGCACTTAGATTAGGCTGGCTCTGAGTGTTTCACAAAACAACGTTATACATGAAGTAATACTTTTTTTTTTCTTATTTGTCTTACCGCTATGTTCATCAGAATATATGCATTAGTGTAGTGTCAGTGCTAGCAAAGAACCACGTTTCTCCACGAATAACAATAGAACCACAGTAAACCAGATGGATTTTAAGAACTCCAGAGTGGTATAACCTCTCACACCACCTCCCCCACCACCCTCACCCCAAAAGAAAAAAACAACCACAAACAAAAACCCAACAAAATGCATGTTAATAGTTTATAATTTCAAAAGTTTGTTTAATCTGTATTCTTTCTGGAATTATGATGTAATTCTAAACTGAACTACGATATATGGTTCTCAGTCTTATCTTCTAGAATAATGCTGACAGAATTTTTATTTATCAACAGCTACCTGAAATCACATTTCAAGTCCTTCTGAGATGCATTTTTAGCTCTTTGCCTCCAGAACCAGAGGTTGTGCTTAATTTTCTCCTCTTTCATTAAGGAGGAGCCTGTATCAAATTACTACTCACTTGTTTCTAAGAGAAACTTCAGAGGAAGTTGCCAAGAAACTTTGGACATTATTAGCTTCTTATAAGAGTATCTTACAAGAGTTAATGAACAAAGTTTGTTTCCTTCTCTCTCCTCCTTCAAGCCCTTTTCAAAATACAATACACTTACCTTACTAAGGGGTTTTCTCAACCAGTAGCCACATCTTTACCATTCAGCTTTAACACAACCCATCCTTATTTAATAGCTGCCCTCATTTAGTTGCCAGACCTTTATCATTTGCCTTTACTGTGAAAACCTCAGGAGAAAATAAACTTAATAGAAGCTGCCCCAGTTTAAAGCCATAGAGGGATGTAATTAAGTTTAACAGAAATTGATTTAACAGAAATTGACTTAGAATACAATTAAATAATAATAGTCATATTATGTGTGAGTTTGCACTCACTTAACAAACTGCTTATCATAATATAAGGCACTGGTTTTGTATGAACTGAAGATAGCTGTCAGCTTTAGCTGAATAGTGGGTAGATTTTCCTCCAGCATTCCCATTACTCCCCACTGCTACAGAACCAACAGGTGTGATGACTGCTGGTGTCCCCAGTAGAGTCCCTAATAGTTAAGTTGAGAAGTGATTCAAAGAATCCCTTGACAGATGTCAAAAGAGCAAATTTGAATCCTGAACTCTCTCTACATAAGGACATACTCAGATTTTTCTTGAAATTTGTATAGTTTAGCTTCAGTGTAATGGTGAAATAGGTTCATTAGTTCTGAATTTTGTTTTTCCTACAAGATTTAGGAAGTTCTAAACCAACCAAGTAGGAAACATTCTTAAATATTTATTTTACAAAATTTTGGTATTTAGATTTTAGTCTTCATCTATAGTATCTATTTGTATTTAAATAAATACCAATGCATACTGTATTTTTTCTGAATATGGCTTAGTTGGGTAGTTGCATATGTAAATGCATGCATTTAAAATAAATTCCATTACTTCTCAGTGAAGTTAGTGTATTTAATTTTAAGGGAAAATATCTTGTTTTGAAACATTCTTAAAGCTGCATATAACATGTCTAAGAACTGGGAAAATGGTTACAAGGGGAAATATGCCAAAAGCAATTAGCATAGACTATAACTCCATATGATACATTAGAATTTTGTTTTATGTGAAACAGTTTCCAATCCATGATAAGCAAATGGACATCACTTCACATAAATTAGCATGCTGGTGCCATTATATCAGAAGAATTTATGGATGATGTCAGTTGCCCAACTGTGTGATTAACTTGCAGTTCTCTGACTAAGGTTATCTACACACTGGCCTTCAAACTACAGTAAAGCAACTTTGCTATATGTCAGGTGTGCAACCAGAGATAAGATTTTGGGATGTAGTGCTCTATTTACTGATGAATGGCACCATTTAAATTTTTCCCTAGGCACAGAACTCAGCAAGATAGCAGTGTCAGAAAACTAACAATGCAGTGTCAAAGTACTGGCATTTGTGTTCCTGTGTAATCAAGGCAGGTAGTTTAGCTTTCTTGGCAATTGAATAAACACTGACTTAAAGGTAGTAAACTAAGACCTTAGTCTAGCTTTAGCAAGCATCATAGTGTATGTAAACACTGTTATGATTATAAATCGTGTATTTTGCACATCTAGAGAATTGACATCAAATTCCCCTTTCCATCGTTGTTGGCTTTAGTAGTGAAAAGCCTTGAGAGTGGCCCTGAAGAGTGTGACTCTGGCCCAAGTTTGACTAGCTGTTCTATCAGCAGATTTAGTATTACAGCCATCATTAAAGCTTTTGGTCTTGGAGAAATGTCAGGGAAATAGATAATGCAAAGTGACAAGAATCACTTCTTTAGCAATATGTATATTCACAAATCCTTTATGCAGTCTAATTTTTTATAATCTTAATGAACAGTGAAATACAGTACTGTTACATGTTGCTGGTAATCTAATCCAATGTTTAGATTTTCTGCAAATATGCCTGAGCATGTAATACTGAAAAAAGTAAGAATATCTAATTCTTGATTACTAGAGCATTTCTGAGGTCTATTTACTCTTAACATGACAAGCACTTCGCTCCTTAAAACTTTTGAGGTATTGCTATTTTCCACGAATTGCACTTGAAATAAATCATCTGTTGTCATAGTAATATGAGGAGAACTTGCCCAGCCTCCATCTGTCTGTTCCTTCCTGGTAAAGATAAGTCCAGGTGCTGGCCATTTTCACAAGTGTCGGTGTTTTGAAGAATGTATATATTGTCTTATAATTCAATTAAAATGTTCCTCCTCATTGACTGTAGAAGCAATTGATTCTGTAGTCTATTTTCAATTAGTGACAAAGCCTTTCAGACAGCTCCTTGAAATTCTTGCAATAATAAAAAACTCATTTTTGTAATGTTATCTTTCACTTGATGTTTAATTAACTAATTTATCTTCAATCCGCCTTCTTTTCCTTGTCTTCAAAGATATCTAGAGGAAATACATTATGCTTTTTAGCTTATTTACCTGTAATTATAATTTTCTGAATGTAAACTTGTCCTGTCAGCTTTCTTTGGGAACCACAGAAATAAGAGACAAGTGCCAAATATGCCTTCTTTTAATGAAATATTTATTTTGAGTGGTAGGGCACATAATTTGAGACATCTATGCCTTTTCCAGAGGATTTTAGGCATGAGTGATAGACCTCCACTGAGGATCCCAGAGTACTTCCATAGCTACAAACCTAATGTTGTTTGGATAAGTAAGATATAAAAAATGAGTTATTTGATTCTTCTCTGTTCCCATTGAACAATATTAAGATGCTCATATTAACTTAAGTGGGAGTTAGACCAGAGAAAACCTTTAAAATAATACATATTAAAGAGACTCACAACTGGTTAAAAGATTCTCTACAGTCATGTATTTTGTGACGGTTGTTCCTTCTTAAATGTGTTGTTAATTCCCAATTTCTTCACAGATTCTGAGCATAAAAAACCTCTTTGACAAGTCAGTCCATTTTTAGGTCTTGTCTTTGCCTACATTTATACATATTAACACAGTTTCCTTTACATTTATGCTTTTATACAACATATATGCTTATAAAACTATAACCTTTTAACAGTGCATTTTGCAAAACAAGACATTTTAGGTGGACTTTTTGTCTTTTTTGGAGACCTACAAGAAAGCTGGGGAAGGACTTTTTATAAGGGCAGTCAATGACAAAACAAGGGGAAATGGCTTTAAGCTGAAAGATAGTAGGTTTAGATTAGATATTAGGAAGAAGTTCTTCACTGTGAGGGTGGTCAGACACTGGAACAGGTTGCCCAAGGAAGTTATGGATGCCCCCTCCCTGGAAGTGTTTAAGGCCAGGCTGGATGAAGCTTTGAGCAACCTGGTGTAGTGGAAGGTGTCCCTGCTGATGGCAGAGGGATTGGAACTAGATGATCTTTAAGGTCCCTTCCAACCCAAACCATTCTATGATTCTTTTAAAAGTTTGATCATTCAATTGAAATGAACTGGCTAAAGCTGTGGAGCAGGCAATACCCTGTTCTATTTCTATAGGAAAGTGCTTTCTGAATGCAGTGAGGTTAAGGTAGGAACCATTAGGATTACACAGTAAACTGAATTTCCAAGGCAGATTCAGCTAGACATAGCTCAGTGCCTTGTTCTATTCCTGTCTCTCTTGAGCAAGTGACAAAAGCAGTCTTACCATGTTTTTACCTGGTTCTGTGTAATATAGATCAAGTGTTTCAGAGAACATGAATAACATAAATAACGGGTTAGACTGTAGTCTTTAAAAATATGAGGGCTATATTTTCTCATGTATTTTTGTACAACATTAAGCAAACCATCAGGAGTAACATATTAAACATTAAGCTTTATTTCAATTGTATCCAAATGAAAATTTTTAATCTGATTGCGTAGAGAGAAATTTGAGATCCTTACATTCACTCATTGGACCAAATAGTCGGTGTTGTAGCTGATTACTTTTGGTGAAGGTAGAATAAAACAGGTGTGACAACATAGTATTGTAGAATAACAGTAGTTTTATACCTGGGAGCCTTGAAGACATTGTAATGTCTGGATAGGTTTTTTATTTTGAAATAGGTCTATTAGAATTACTGACAGTTCATAAAACATTTTCTGTGGACAAAGGCTGACTACTCTTATCATTTTTTATTGTCTTTATATAGACAGATGTTACAGTCTTGTATTTTGGCTGAAGTAAGATCTTCACTGTAAAATAAGTAGAAAAGGGGAAGAGGTACAGTTTCATTAAGCTCTAACATATCATTGACTGTCAGGTAGGTCTTGTTATGCTGTCCATCCTCATTTAACTATCCCACAAGATCTCTTAATGAAGTTAAGCCCCAAGTTCACTCCAGTAATTCTGTGGCAAGAGTTTGTGCAATGTAACAATTCATCACTTGTCAGGAAGGCACTTTTAGTTTATACATTTAATAAGGGCATCCTCTAGCTTGGTTAATTAGAAGTGAACAGTTTGCATATTTACTAAATGCAGAGTGTCATTGCCACCACGGCCTATTGCCTACATGAATTATTTCTCTATCTGCAATAAACAGCTGGGTAATTATTACTGCCATAATCAGATAAATTCCCTCTGTAAGGCTTTTCTTACATGGCAATTCTTTGAACTCATCCAAAGCTGAACAAAATTTATGAACTCCAGCAGCTAGGCGACTTTTTCATAGAGTAGTGTCCCTGTTCCGTATTTCAAGGACATGTGGAGTATCATAAATATTGTGTAAATTAGGAGGATAAATATAATTACCTAAAGATTACATATTAATAAACTTGATTTTCAAAATATAATTTTCAGGTTGTAACTGATTAAATTATAGCAGTTCTGGTTTTATATAATTGTAGAGACATGACAGGCCATCTATATACAGGCTATACTAAGTTATCAAGGAAGAACTCCACCACTTGAAGACTAAAGACTTATTAAAAAGTATATAAATATTTTTCATGTGCCTTTTTGGAGAACTGGTCAGTTCAACTGTTTAGGCCATTAGAAGCATGACAAATTTTATGTGCCATATACTCAACTCACTTAACACATTGTTTTGTCATTAAAACAAGGTGATGGTTCTTTTTGGTGGGCAATTTTCAGTTTAATAATTAAACATAAGATTTAAATGCATGAATTTATGTGTTACATTAGAAAATTACATATTTCTTTTATTTGTATAAGCAATTTGTATACAAACAATTATGTAACTAAGCTTGCTCTGTGCTATCCAAATATTCCAACTCATATGTGAGTATAGCTACAGTTACATCAGTGAATACTTGATTTACACATAAAGTTTTTCCATAATGGGCTGAATGTAGCTTATTTTTTAATTCTCCGAAGAAACAAAAGAAAATCAAAAGACATAAGTGTCTTTTTTTTTAAAAAAAAAAAATAAGTACACCAGTCCATTTGATTTAACACCACAGGCTTTTTTTATCATAATGTAAGATATCATCTGTGAGTGCAACTTGAAAATTGCCATTAGGTGCTCATGTACTTCATTGAATAAGTAGTATACCTCACAATTTAACAAAAAGCTAAGAGATAGCAGGAATATTAAGGAAGACCAGTATAAGTAAGGTGTCCTTTGTCACTGTCTTACCCAATGGAAGGCTTTTGAGGCTAGACTGCCTTTCTCATTTCCCATTTATGTGGGAGGAATAAAGACTACAGTGGTGAAGCCCTTTAAAAAGAGCTACACCACATTTGTGTTTTGTTATTGGAAGTAGGGTATCTATGCACTGCATTTTTGCAAGTTCATGATCTGATTTTTGACTGAGGATGTGAAGGTTTATTGATCTTTCTTTGACATTTCAGATTTTTTTGTGGTGGAGAATTATGGTCCTTACCTTTATATTTGTATATTCTATAATATCCGATGAAGTATTATAGAATTGCATGGGAAACAAAACAGTATATAATATCTTATAATAATTTTGTTTGTTTGTTTTAATAGAAAAATGTCAAAAATGAAAAAAGGGATTAAAAAAAAAAGGAATTCATAGTCTCAATTAATTATTTTTGGATTTTCTAAATCATTATAAGTAGACCCTTCTGTTATCTAAGAAGAGGTAGTTCTCTTAAGTACTCATCAGAGAAGAAAATGGAAAAACTAATTATGATCTATTTTTACATTCTAGAACAGTAACGAGAAATTTTTTAAAAAGTGTTTTTCTTGTTCTAATGGTGCTCAAAACAATGTTATTCTGAATCAGATGGTCTAGTCTGATTGCAGATCTATTACCAGTATCATATCTATCAATAAGAAATTTATAACAGTATCTATAAAAAGCATGTTAAGCTTTGCCTGAACAAAGTCTTGATTTATGAACACCAAAAGATAGCAAATACCCTTTTTATTCTACTCCAGGAGTTAATTACCTTTGGTGTTGAAAGTATGTCCCATATTTTCCCATTGAAATAGTTTGATTTTATCTTTGAACCATTGCTTCTTGTTATATCCTCCTCTACTAGACTGAAAGCTTCTTTAATATCCAGAATCCATACATTAATCTAGCCATCTTCTAGTATTTGTGCTAGATATAAACAATGGAGATCATTGCAAGATATTGTCTCTCTGCTTAAAATAACTGTTGTGACCATTTTGGATGGACTTTCAAACATCCTTTAAAATACTATGAGCATCAGAACTCAGCACAGTTGTGGTACATAAGAAATTAAAAAAAATAATACTTCTTTTTTCTTCTGATATATTATCAGCTTATGCATTGGTTTATATACCTTTTCACTACAGTATCATAAAAGACTCTTCATCTCTATGAATCCTACTGAAGAGTACCCCATTTAAAAGCCATAGTTCCTCATACTGTAAGCATGATTTTTTTTTTAAGCTGTGCAAAACTTTTACTTATTGTTATCACTGTTTCAAATTCTTCAGGGATAATTACCTGAATCCATTAAGTTGTTTATCCTTGACAGTGAAGCTAAACCTCAGTGAACTTCACAGTTCCTACTACCTTCAAACCAAATCAACATGACAAAGTACTTCAAGAAAGCAACATTTTCTACCTCTTTTCTCCAAGTAGTCTATTATTTTCTTGTCCAATTAACTAGTTGATTGCAAAATTTTTACAGCCTCATCTGACAAACTAATTTGATCTTTTATGGCACCCAAAATGATTCAGCACTCGTTAGCCTATGTGTACTTTGTGGTGGGAGGCCTCACCACCATCTAGCATTGTGCTTAGGTACTCAAGAAGGGATCTACCACTCAGATCAGAAAATTCTATGCTTAGTTATAGACAATAGAATCTAAATGTTGGATGTACTCTTTAGGCATGAATATTTGGATGCCTAAATCTACAATTAAATGTAGTCTGGTTTATATGGTAGAACCCAAATTTCAGATAATAGACTTTAATTCTGAGTGTGATTTCTTGTGTCCTGTATGAAAAAATGCCTGGTTTTTTGGGTGTTGATTACTTCTAAGTTTTCAGGACAATAAGAGAGAAGGTTTCCTAACACTTCTGAGAATTTGGATCTGGTTGATAATTTCAGTTTGGTAAATAGCCACTGCTGTGAAATCACATACTTACAAGTAGCACTGCAGTATTTAAAAATGTGTCAGATTTCTCCCCAAATAATTACATATACTATATAAAAAACATGCTAATTTACTTTGTCTTTCATAATGTTTTATGCTTCATTAAAAATGACATTATAGATACTGAAGTGGTAACACTGTTCTATGAGTATGGAATATAAGAAAACCATCAGGTACCGTGATAATCACCATGAAGTTGTGAGATTCGGCATTACTGCTCTGGTATAGGTAGTGGGTCAAGACATAAAAGCTCTCCCTGTCTTGCCATTGAAAAACCTTTTTAATGTGAATGAAGTGTATCATTTTATTTGCAAACATATGCAGACTTTTATATGAAAGAAAGTGAAAAATGTGAGTCAGGCAGTAGACCTCAGTCAAATTGTTTCATAATACCCTGAGAAGGAAAATCAACTTAGCTGATGACCTTTAGAAGTTATAATGTCAAGTTTGCTTTCTAAATCACATAATGTTGAATATTGTAGATGTTGCCAAGTACCATATATTAAAGTAAAAGGAATACGGATATGTCTACATTGTCCTGCGCTGCAGCAGAGAGATAACAGTTAGCTTAAATGAGTTCATTCTAGTACTGGGAACAGCTTAACTGTAGCAAAACATAGCTGTGTGCTTTCCTCTAGTTATTGCTGCGCAGATGGTAGCATACATAGTCTTCTGGGAATTGCAGTGCCAAAAGATAACAGATACTTTCACATGACATTCACTAGAAAACTTTCAATGGTATTTGGCTGTGGTTAGACATCCTTTTTCATATGTTGCTGGGAAAATTAAGAACATGACTGCTCTCTTAGCAGCCTAGCACTGACACTGTGCTAGAAATGACCACTGCTGCTAAACTATTATCAGAATAATTTGTGTTAGGGCTCTATTATCCATTCCAGGCCAGATCAGCTGTAAACCCCACATACTAATTTCACTGCTTCAGTTAATCAGTCAGGCTGATTTTCCATGAAGGGGTTAATAGCAAACAGACATAGAGTGAAAACATTTTTCCTGTTATGGTTAGCTATATTAGTATAGACCTGAGCATAAATAAAGTTGAACCAGTATACTTGGATCGAGTTCCTCAGACAACAGAAACTTCAGTGTTGTAGTTACCCTTATGCCATATTCATAATGGGTGAGTTTTACAGTTTAATTAAATCAAAATAGTAAAGCTGACAACATATCATCGTTTAAATCAGACCTTTTACAAAAAAATACTTTTAACTTCACAGCATTTTGTGTTGCCAATGAGTATAAAGTAAATTCAGCTTAAGGATTTATACACACAAGGGAAAAACATTTGGACCAACAAGTTTGCATGTTTGCAGAAAACTGAATAATTTGAAAAGACTATCTATTTTCAAAAAAGATAAGTTTTAAATAGATGTGAGGAAAAATTCTGTATGAGTTTTTGTTGAAACCTTAATTAGAAAGTTCTGTAAAATGGATTAGGGAAAATACTCCCTTTTTAGTTATAAACTGGCTCTGCAATCAGTATTTTGAAAAGCTGTTGCGCTCTCTTGAGTAACTGTGCAGCAGTGCAAATTGGAAGGATAAGACGGGTACATCAGTCTGTTCTTTCCTATCGTCTGGTACATGCTGTGTCCTGATCTCCTGATCTGCACAAGGCATTCATTCACTGTATGCCCTTCACCACTATGTTCATCACATTTCCTACATAGTATATTGATCACATTGTGGACCTTGACAGTTGAACTGGTTTGTCACTTAATTCCATTGGCAGTGTACAGTATGTGATTAAGGAAAGAAGAGCAGAGTATGTTCTACTATGCACAAATAATAATGAGATTTTAAGGCGTTATGAATTTCTTTCTGATGAATTTATAGTAGTAGAAACTGTAGGGTGTTTTTGTGTGCCTACACATTTGCTTTATTTTTTTTTTTCATCCTAAGGAATCGTATTAGTTTTATGTTCACTGTACTGCAAAGACAAAGCAGTATCATTCCTCCAGATTTTGAAGAAAGCATCATGATTAAGTTGTCAAATATATTGATGTAAACATTCACATTTAAAATTAGGGAGAATTTTGAACACCCATTTGTGGTAGGTCTCCTAGGAAGTAGGATACTTCATAGCACTAATAACTGACTGCCTCTTTGAGCATCTGTTTTACTGCAACTTGAGATAAAATATTTTAGTCAAGGGATTCTGTGAGGATACACATAGGAGTGAGTATATACCATGGTGGAGAGGAGTAAGGAGTTTACAGAGCTGCTCTATTCTGCTCAGTAAATCAGGTTCTTTTGAAAAATCAGAAAAAGGTTGAGGATGATCTAGCTGTCTGAGGGTACATAGCTAACATAAATATGTAGTGTGTATGCTCTTTTAAAACTTTGGCTTTAAAGTACAGAGCTCTCTAAACTATTTTTGCATCCTATGCAAGTCTATATGTATATTTATTTTTTTCCCAAATATAATAGATCAAGTTAAATGTTATTATCATAGCAGGCCATACTCCATTCTCATCTACACCAATGTAATGTGAAATCAAGTGGCATGTACTGGTGTACCAAAAGTATTGTCCCATTAATTTCATTTTCACTTCCATATTCTCTGTTTGAGGAAGGAGGATGATACATAGTCAGGAAGGTAAAATCAATTTAGGTTATCTCCTTTTATGCTAAGGTTGCTTACTGCCTATGTTGCAGCAATGTTATGAATTTGGGTCTGGACTGCTTAAAATCACAGTAACTTCATACTCTTTCTGCATCCTCCAGGCAATTATACTAATTATTGATTTTCTTAGATGCCCTTTACTTTAGTTAATATTATAATTTTATGGTTATCTTGTCAAAGGACCACAGAATGCCAGTTTAAAATGCAAACTGAATGCAATAGTTTGATAAAGTTCAATAAATGTAGGTCAGTGAGAATTTGTAAAATGATGCACTTCTATGCAGAATTATGAAAATATGTATATTGCTGAAATCATCACTTGAAGACCTTTTCAAAAGTGCCAGGAACAATATTATGTGTGTATTTTTAACCTTTATACAGACAGCAGGAGCACTGTCAACTAAATTTGCATCTCATAGCTGGAACCAACACCACTGCCTACTGCATAATGAAGTATCAGAATAACAATAAGTTACCTTGTCATATGAAAATATTTTGTTTTAAAACTATATAAAGTAAATAATTTTATCATTAACAATTCAGTAGCTACAAATCAATAGTTACACAAGATAATTTTTAATTGTCGCCTTTGAGCACATACGTTGATAATCCTATGCCTGTTTTAAATTACACAAAACATTCCCTATTACAAGGAAAATACACTTTGTGTTATCCAGTTTATTCACTGTTTTAACAAAAGACTGCATCCTAAACTTGTGCTAATAAACATTGATATTTTTCTGATTTGTTGAACAATTTTCAGATCATGATAAGACACTAAATTTGTCAAAACTTACACATATTTCTCCTACAAAGATATTCCATAAAAATCTGTGTGGGAGAAACTCTAGTCGGGATAAGCTTAAATGAGAAGCCAGGTTTGTAGGAAGATGCAGTAGGTGCTGTTAATATACTGAGATAAGCTTTAAGATAATGAAAACCTTATGTGCTAAAAAAATTACCCTCTTTTTCAGTTATAACAGTTTAATAGGCAGTACTATTCCAACTATGAAGCATGCAACAGACAGATCATTTATAAAAATAGATTATTAATTAACCTAAAACATGTTTTGCATTTACAGAACTCTTTATCTCCCTGAAAATTTGGTGAAGCTTTAAAAACGCAGGCCAAACAATTTACCCATATTCAGTTCTCCCACTTCACACTGACCCATAAAAGGTTCAGCCTGAAGAAAGTTTGGTCCCGAGTCCACAGAGTATCATACATCATAGCTATTATTCATAATATCATGCAGTCCTGAGAAAAGGTTGCTAACTTTTGTTCAATTAACCTAAAATATATATGAACAAAGAGCAGGCTGGTACTAAGTGTAAGGCTTTAATCTAAAGATTGTTTAATTCAATTCCAACGAATTTTCAATTGACTTTAATGGAATTTGGATTTACTTTCTCTGGGCAGGCATACATGTAGAAGATCGTGAGCACGAAACTCTTCAATAAACTTACTCTTACATGTAAGCTATCTGGAAATCTAACTCCATTTGGAAGTCTAAGTTTATGTCTTTAATATCACTTATGCTTATACACGTTTTTCTGTATGGTAACAGAGAAACCTCCTGCACAATGAATGATGCATTAGTATCGATCTACTAATATATGAAATAGTATTTTCATAATCAAGTACTTTTAGATTATCTGCTTTTGTTGCTCATATTCAAATTCTTGAAAATATGGTAAAAGAGATGAAAATTTCAGGTTCATATAGCTTTAGAATAAATCTATATTTATGCTAAAACATCTAGGCCTTCCAGTCAAGCAATGCTTGGACTACTACATACTCCTTATTTTGTACTGCTTCTCAGGACAGAATAATCTTGGGAGCTATTATCCCCGAGACAGAATTATTTGGATGTTCTTTACAACTTTAGAGAGCAGTATAATGCATGATAGAAGTATTTTAGCACAACTGACAAAATGTGTAGGCTGCAAAAGTATGTTGAAAAATGTTTATAACTGTTTAAAAAAACCTCAAACTCTTAAATGGATTATGGTACAGCATTAATGAGGATGTGTGATAATCAGGAAGGATCATGATGATTTGGGTGATAGTACTGTCTAAAAAGGTCATGGATTGCATTGGACTTCAAGTATTTTACACTTAAATTACTTTCAGCAAATAATGATTGTTAATCATTCTTTCAAAGTAATCTGGTAAATTCAGATTAATGACAATGGGAAACATTTTGCATTCCATTATAATTACATCTGTAATACAAATTTATATTTTTACCATTATTTGAGGGTTTTCATCACCCTGTGTTCTAAAATAAAGTTTCAATATCCATTGTTGGGGAGAAGTACATGAGTATATAAGAGTATGAGTAAACTGTAATAACATGTTGACAAACATTTCATTAGTGCTACTAAAACTGAATAGAGGACTGTGTAATCAAAAAAGAACAATAAATAGTATTAAATATGGAAAACATGGATCATACACTCTGTTACTGAAGGTAAAGTGGCATAAAATAAAAGAGCAAAGTTGATGTTATATGCATTTTCTATTTATTCATTTGTTTATGATTGACTGATATAGAACAAAGAGTTTCCAAGTAAAAATGCTTATGTACGGACATGCAATGACTCTGAAATCTGTACCTTAAGGACAAAGAAAGGTCGCCAATCTCTCCAACTCCTAGTTCTTTGTCAAAAATGGACACAGTTAATGAGGTTTTTTTGGTACAGCACAAATTCTCAGACACAGATAGAGATCCTTTCAATGGAAACAAATTTGTTTGGCTTTGCCAGGTTACTTAGCGATTAATAATAGCCTTGAGATGCAGGTCAGAAAGGTCATCGTCCCTGCTTGCCAACACAATCTAAAATGTACAGCTAGTCTGGCTCTGCAGGCTTTGAGGCCCCGGAATGCTATGCATAAAGTAAAACAGGCTATTTTCCAACTTCTTTTTTCATATTAATAAGCAATTTTCAAGAGAAGGGTGGCAAAATGGGGGCCATGCCACTCTAAGTAATTCATTTATTTTGCAATTTAATCTTATGTTGGAAAAAAATTACACTGCTGCAAAAGCATAGCATGGTGATTTTTAAACGTCAATGTGCTTCGTAAGTAACCTTGTATGAAATATTGTATTAGCAGCCTTTAACAGTAAACTGCAACAAAAAATATTTCCAGAGATTGAAACAGACCTATACATCTTTTCTGATCTTTAATTTATTTCCCTTTCATTCTATTTTTTTCTTTTACATTTGAAATAAAACATTAGATTACTTAATATTTTGCTTATTTTAGTTGATAAAAACTTGAAAGATAACATGAAACAAATAAAAACTCTACATTGCAACTCATATTTAAGAATGTGTTTTCACAGTGTTCATATTTATAAAACAATTATTACTCTTTCACATATTTTGATGGACTAATTTAACATTATGACAATTAAAATATTAAGAATAAGTCTGAGTCACAATCTTAAAAACACTTTCAGGAGCAGTATGACTTTCCCATGGGATTATTCATATTAGCAATCTTATTCATGTGCATATTTTAACATCTGTTTAACATTTTTGTCGGCGACATGGACAGTGGGATTGAGTGCACCCTCAGCAAGTTTGCCGACGACACCAAGCTGTGTGGTTCGGTCGGCACACTGGAGGGATGGGATGCCATCCAGAGGGACCTTGACAGGCTTGAGAGGTGGGCCTGTGCTAACCTCATGAAGTTCAACAAGACCAAATGCAAGGTCCTGTACCCGGGTTGGGGCAACCCCAAGCACAAATGCAGGCTGGGTGAAGAATGGATCAAGAACAGCCCCTGAGGAGAACTTTGGGGTGCTGGTGGATTAGAAGCTCAATATCAGCTAGCAATGTGAGCTTGCAGCCAAGAAGGCCAAACGTATCCTGTGCTGCATCAAGAGAAGCGTGGCCAACAGGTTGAGGGAGGTAATTCTGCCCTTCTACTCCACTCTCTTGAGACCCCACCTGGAGTACTGTGTCTGACTCTGGAGCCCTCAACATGAGAAAGATATGGACCTGTTAGAACAAGTCCAGAGGGGGGCCACGAGGATGATCAGAGGGCTGGAGCACCTCTCCTGTGAGGACAGGCTGAGAGAGTTGGGGTTGTTCAGTCTGGAGAAGAGAAGGCTCTGGAGAGACCTTATAGCAACCTTCCAGTACCTGAAGGGGCTACAGGAAGGATTGAGAGGGACTTTTTATAAGGGCAGTTAGTGATGGAACAAAGGGAAATGGTTATAAACTGGAAGAGATTTAGATGAAATATTAGGAAGAAATTCTTACCTGTGAGGGTGGTGAGACACTGGAACAGGTTGCCCAGAGAAGCTGTGGATGCCCCCTCCCTGGAAGTGCTCAAGGCCAGGTTGGATGAGGCTTTGAGCAACCTGGTCTAGTGGAAGGTGTCCCTGCTGATGGCAGGGGGGTTGGAACTAGATGATCTTTAAGGTCCCTTCCAACCCATACCATTCTATGATTCTGTGATATTTTGACAGGATTTGACCGTTGTCCTAGAGTCTGTTAGTTGGTACTCATTGAGACAACTGAGACTATTGATGTGGACCTGTCTAAATACTCTGTTTTGCTGGAATATTTGAATTACCCAGATATGTGAATAGTATATTTTTCTTTACTTTTTATTTTATTCTATACTCATATGCCTAAAAAACTAAAGTTTACTAACTTAATTAACATTTAAACAATCTAAATGCTTGACTCAATATGCTTGCTGTCTTTGGCACACAGGTTAATTTGAACTAGCCATTTCTTAATAACAAATATAACAAATGTTAATCAAACTAACCTTTTTTAACTGCGTTGGAAAAATTCCATACACATGCACTGTGCACAATAGCATGGAATTTGTTTCTTATAGAACATTAATTCACTCCACTGTTTGCATAATTTATGGCAAGCCTGGCTCCATAAAAAAAAAAAAAAGCCATTGAGGAGAAAGCCTACACCCATTTTCTGTTAAAGTTTTCCTCTAAACATTCTGTTAAAATAATGACTTTTCTCCATTCTTCAAGAGCTGGAATTAGGTACAGTTCTTTATTGCTTTTATGATGGAAGAATTTTCTGTGACCTATTGAGTACACGGACCCATCCATTTAGGTGACACTGTGTGTCTGCAAACTTTTGTCATGCAGTGGTTCACGAGGCAGTTACGTTCCTGTTTCTTGTGGTGGCCTCTACCGGTGCTTTCAGACTAGAAGAGAAAGTGACCTGTGCAAGAAGCCTAATGCTGTGGAAATTCCTCTTAAGGACATTGCACACATAAAGGGTTTATATCCAGTTCTTCTTTACCCCTACGTCCTCAACCTTACAAAAGACTTAAGGATCTAGCAGTGAATGTCAGCTCTTATCCTGTGTCTGCTGTCCTCTCTCATTCCATAAAGTCTCCCTTGTTTACAGATCAGCGAGGTGCAGTGAGGCAGCAGCTGAAACATGTGAACATTTATTTTTAAATCATTTGATGGAAAATCACTAAATTATAACAACTTCTGCTTAGAGAAATTAAAACCAAAATGACTCTTAAAGACAAAAAAGGACATCTATGAATACTGTTTTATCAAGCTATAAAAATACAAAGATTGACATACTCTTCAAAAGAGTAGTATGAACTAATATGCTGTTCATAGTTTTTATAATTTTAATCCTATTTCTTCATAGTTATATCCATATAGAATCTTGCTGCTGTAGAACTGAATGAACTGTAATTTAACATTCAAGTGGTGTCAATATACTGCTAATACATAATAGTGGAATGCTGTGAAGCTACAGAAGGGTTAAAGTGAAATAAAACATTAGCACACCTTTTTTGTAATATAATTAGCAGACTTATTTTATTACAGGAATGAACTCCAAGAGTATGCAGAAATGAAAGAAAATGAAGAGAAAGAGAAAGACCTAGAAAAGAAAGAAAAGGAAAAGAAATACCAAGCCCGAAAGATGCATTACCTCCTTAGCACTGAGCAGGTTGGTAGACCTGTCCCTGACAGCTCATGCAAACCACTTGGGCCCCCATCCTGACAGAGATAAACTAGCAGGCTGAATGGGACATGACTTGTTGAAAAGATATCGCAAAGACACTACTTCGAGTTCAATTTAGTGCTTTTCTATAGGCAAGAGCAGGTACCATGACTATTCTGTGACAGCAGCTTCATAGAGGCAGCATCAGCACTGCTGGCAGAAAGAGTCCAAGTCAGCAGTTTGATCTGCCACTGTGATAACACAACACGAAGGGCATAACCTCGCTTTAAAAACTCATTTTGACTGGCTTATTGTTGTGTTGTTGCACTTGTCAAGAACTAACAAGTTATTAAGCTGAGAAGGGATTTCATTTTTTTTCCCTTTTTTTTAATTGAGCTAATGCTTGTGTTGGTGCTGTGTTCTGCTTGTTTTTAGGACAGACTGTAAATGCAGGTTTTCAGCTAAATCTTTTCCTAGAACTGCCTGAATCAGCTTATTTAGCATGATTGTTTTCACATAGAAATGCCTCATAAATTTTAAATATTTACTGGTTAATTTGTTTTGTATTGATAGAAGTGGTATATTTTTTCAAGCTTTCTTATGTAAGCTGCTTTATAGACAGGTGAATATGGCAGTAGATATACCTTTTACAAAATTGATATGGTTGGTAATGCTTGTGGGTTTGCCTTTTTTAGTCCCCTTTTGTGAACTTTTGTAAAAAAAAGTAGATTTTTTTTTGTCCATAAATGCTTTGTGACTGGTTGTTATTTATATGAATGAGGAATTAACATGCAGTGAGGGTATGCTAGTATGAACTAAGTGCTTGCTTTTCTTAGGTTGTTAATTATAATCTGTGTGTAAGAACTGTTAATCCTAAACAGTGCAGGAAAAATACTATGACATTTAGTGACAGCATATTTAATCTTTCTCTCTGTTTGGGAATCATTTGTGATCTATCTAATAAATACAAATATAGTTTAATTAACTGGATATCAATTATGAAAACTCAATTTGTAAATACAATTTAAGTAATTTTATTTGGAAAAAAAATAGCATAGTAAAATATTAATAAAAAATAGCATTGAAAGTTTTCTGAGCTTCTTTTAGACAGGGGAGCTAGTTAATAACTGAAATTAGCTCACAATAATAGATTCATCCAGATGTAGACCTAGAATGTTAAGAATAATTTGCACAATCTTTTAATATTTTTTTAAACTGTGCAAAATTGTGAATTCTTATTTTGAACAGAAAAATTTATATAAACAAATGCATAATTACCTGGAGTACAAAAATTGTCTGGTTGGAGACATTGAGTGAGCTGTGGTCTAAAAAGATTTTAGTAAACTTAGTTCACTTCTGATGATACTGGCTTAGCAAACTGTAACACATTTTTAAGGAATGGCAAGTAGTTCTTTATTTCAGCAATCCACCTGGAGGACTGCTGGTAGAGGGCAGCAGTAACTATTATGTTCTGATGAATTTGGGTTCCTAATTTTACAGAATTGGAATTTAGCTAGCAGTGTTTTACAGAACAAAAATATACTTGTTTTTGCTTGCTGAGATTGTTTGTGAATCCTGGGACTCAGAGCTCACAGAATTTTTCCTTTATTGCAGAACTGTGCTCCAGGAACCATCTTATTTTGCAGGCAATATTTCAGAACATGAATGAGTGTAAATCAATGCAACACCTATAGACAACCTGAAAACTAACAAAAATATATGTGAAGTAAACTACTTATTGCAATCAAAGACCATATTGCACAACTGCATGTAGTTATAGAATTTGGTATCTTGCTAAGATACCGGGCAAATTATTTCAGTGCAGAATTTACTGGTTTGGTGCTCTGTGTCTGACATTTTAATCTCTATATGCCTGGTCTTCTGACCTGACTACAGCTGCATCTTGCTGTCTTCAAAGGATAGTTAACTGGATTACTAAGTAAGGTCCGTTCATGTCTTAGTAGAACCAGGCAGCAAGAGTCAATACTTCGGAGTGAGTTAAAGAAAAAACACTATTTGTAAGCAGGGAGTATAGCAAATAAGAGGTTGATAAGCTGGGCTTGTCATAGATTTGTGTATTAGCTAAAGCCCAATGAGTTGTAGAGATGATCTGCTGAAGTTTACTACAATCTCCTCGCCTTCCTGCCACACATAATAAGGAGCAATAGTGGAGCTGAGCCAGCTCATGCGTTAAGGCTGCAGATATTCAGGCAGGTTATATGGACAGCATTGCAATATCTGTATTTGCAATAATTGTTTCAAATGTATCCTATAGATTTGAATATTTTTATTACAGACAAAAAGGGTGATAAAAGCATGTTTACTTATTGACAGAAAGGAATAAAAGAGTTGTTGCTCCTCAATTTTAGTAAATAAAGGCATGTCAGGTTATATTTTCTACTCCCTACAAGCTGGAGCTCAGAAGCCCATCTCAGAAGTGTGTTACAGGTTAAACAGGGGGATGTTCAAACATTGTAGCATTGCACAATGTTGCAGGTGATACAGTGATCCTTTCTGGCCTTAAAGTCTCCGAGTCCTTCATTGAATGCAGAACTTGCTCTTCTTACTCTGCAGATTTATATATATATATATATATAAGATTGTGCCCATTCCTAATTGCTAGCATTATTTTACATCTCAGAAAGTAAAACTTAAGAATGTTAGTGTCATGCATGTACATGGATGTCTAGTATGTATATAATAGCATGGCCTATGATGAAGTCAACGTTTTCTCTTTTTCATGAATTAACTTGCTATTCAAGTATTTATTTCTTCCATAAACTATTACCTTTATAAAGAAAAAAAAAAAAAGAGGAAGAAATGGATATCAAACTCTGAATTAGTATGCGTTATTTGCTGTTACTGGTTCCAGGTATATACATATAGTCTTATACAGACAGATGTGAGCTTGCTTTGATTACTTTCCAAGCCAATCTGGAGCTATAACATGGGGCTGAAACCAAACTAATTAGCCCTGTTGAGAGCCACGGTATATTAGCTCAAGAATTAATGCAGTTACACAGCTTCTGGTTAGCTCAAAATATGGGCAGAATAAGTGTGTGCATGCTTTAGACTCAGGAACATGGAGTTTGATCTGCCTACAAAATATTATATAGGCATACCTACATTTAAGTTGTTTTGTCTGCAGTTCTCCCTCTTTTTTGGGGGGGCGGAAGTGTGTATTGAGTACCATTGCTATGAGATTGACATTCAGGGAAATCATTAAGTAATAAAAAATGTATTGTATTTACAATTTTCCTATATATTTTACAAAAAATTGACTGAGTGTATTTCATCATAGAAACTTACTCAAATAAGATTTTTTCCCATTGCTACTTGTATAAATACATTGCATTTACTCAAACATTTTAATCTGCATAAGAACTAAGCAGTTAATTTGAATAAAAGATTTTTAGTATTTTAGCAAAGAAGTTTAAAGAAAAGAAAGTTAAACAGGTCAGACTATTTGCATAATCAATAGTTACTAACAGTAGTAATGTTAATTTGCTGTTATTAATAATATATATTAATAATATAATTATTGACTGTCTTTCTCTGGGAGTACAATGTTAGGCATGCTGTCAACTTCAAAACACAGTTTTTTGCTTTACTAAAAAACAACTACGTATTTTTTTTCTGCAGTACCAGTAATACCCATGCAACACACATCTAACCCAACCCAAATATAAGGCATAAGAGTGGGCTAAAAAAAAGAATGTAAATTTTTATTTGAGTTAGTTAAGTTAGTTGCCAAATAATGTCTGGAGAAATAAAGCATGTGCTCTAAAACTTCATGGTTATGAAACACTGAGCTTTTAATCTACTTGCTATATATACCAGTAGTATCAATAACTAGTCAAGCAACACCTTACACACATAAGCTTCTTTTGTTTGAAGGAAATTTCTCCTGCGTGATTTCTGTAATTATAAAAAAATCCCCAACAGTCAAGTCCATGCCCTTGTCATCACGTGATGACTTATGTTGTCTACTCCACCTACTGGTTGCTTGTTGCAAGAGATTCCAGTGTAAATGTAGCAAGAAATAAATCTGTGAGGTGGCAGCTGTGGGGCTTCCAAACTAAATTCCATTTTAAAAATACGACTCTATATTCCAGATTTTAAAATTTATGTATATATTACTTTTTACTTGGCTGTTTTTACCTTAACAGTCTGATAAATTCTGACTTCATGATGAACATGATAAAAAGTGCGGTACACATTTAACAAGCCTTTGCCTTTGTTAAGAATATTTCTTGCCATTTCTTATTGGTAACACGATAGAAATAACAGTGCAGATATATTTTTCATTGTTTTTATCCATTTTTTCATGAACTGCATTGTAAGTTCTTAATGAGACATGAAACTTATAATAATTAAGATTTTCTTACTAGTCTGTAATCACACTATGCTATTTCCACTACAGTGGTAATGATCCTGTTTTTAGTTGTCAATAATAAATTAATTACTTTTAGAATGTGGTTTTCTATTATAAACATGTTTACCTATGTAGGTTATCCTTCTATATCCCTGTAGTTCCCTGTTCTGTATTAACAAAATTCACTATAATTGAATAGATTCTTACTTCTGCTTTTTGTTATATTTGCAAGTCCGGCCTTCATAGAAAGGACCATCCTTTGCAAAGTGCTGATAAACCACCTTTAAAGTCAATGAAAGATAGAAATGCTGAATACATTGATGGCCCTTTGTAGAAGTGGATATGAAAAGACCACATTTATTGAAGCATGTGGTTGCATGATTCCTGTCATTGGTATTTTCAACTTTCCAACAAATTTTGCAGTTGGTCTTTGTCTTAGAATGATGTTTAGAATTAGAAATATAATAGACTAAATCCAAAGATCAAGTATCAGGCTAGATTGCCGACCTGTATTGTTTAAGTATCTGCTGACAGAGCAAGCAGCAATGCTGAGGTGAGTCTGTGAGTGGGAGCAAGTGTGTCAGCTGCTGCTAGCACTACTGTTGCTACCCAGATGGAGGACCTGCAAGTCCACAGTGTGGTGGGGAGCAGAAGGCAGTGGTAACTGAAAGGAGCCAGAGCAAGAGAAGTGGAGGAAGCAGCAGAGTGGTGTGTGTCTTGTAAAGTTATTGAGATCAGGAACAGATTCTTACGGAAACAGCCTTCAGAGTGCCACAGCTGAAAAAGCCTTTTGCTGTTACAGTTTCTTCTGTCACTAAGAAAAGGATTGGAGAATGCGCAACAGATCTTTTCCCTTTACTCTATAATTTTTCCCATATAGCTAACAGTACTGTTTCTAAACAGTTAAACCACATTTACCTTTTGTCAGAGAAAATGAATATATAACTAGTCCAGAAAGCAGTTCTTTGGGGTATAATGTCTACAAAACTTGGGAGCCTTGTCACACAATCGCAAAACATATTTTTACATTATTAAGAATGTGAAGTTGCACATGGATCACTTAAGCTTATAGTTGCTCTAGCTAGTGGACACAGTCCCAGCCTCATTTACAAACCTGGACTTCCTGCTCTGTGATAAATCATGCTGAAAAGAGATGAGCTAATGTTGGTCCTCTGTTCTGTTAACTATGGAGACCATGAGAAAAAAATTATCCTGCAGTTCTGTGTGCATGCCTACTCTTGATTTATGTGCAGTCTTCTTTCTGTTGGGCCCTGATCAGTTAGAAGGTCTAAATGGGTCAGACTGAAGGCCCACCTGGCCCAGCGTCCAATCTTTGCTAGTGGCCAACAGCATGTGCCTAGGGAAGAGTGCTAAAATGAGGCAGTGGGGGAATATAATCACACGGCAAGAATACTTTTCCAGTTTCCAGCAGTTGGTCGTTCATGGACTTGCAATTTTTTGTTGCATAGTTTTCAATTTTTGTATTATTAAGATGTTCACTTTTTGCCCCTGTATTCCTCCAGTTCCTGCCTCTCTTAATACTCAGAGAAGGAATAACCTAAACAGAGAGAGTGTGTTAAGAGATCTAGACCCACAACACTGACTAGCTCTCAAATTGTACTTCCTTGGAAGATAAGTTCTCCTGTTCTCCTTGCAGTATTGTTTTTCAGCTTGCTCATTTCACAGCATATACTGTCTCAGGTATTCTGCTACAGGAGATTATACAACTGCAAAGTGCCTATCCTTTCTCCACAATTTGGTGAGGTTCTGCGGGTTGCCTCTTCCACTCCAAGCAACGGTACAGTCCATCACTTTCCAGCCCTCTTTAGTAGGGTGACAGTTTCTCCTGATATCCTTTGTCAGTTTGTGAACAAATACTGTTGATAAGCTCCTAGGTGATTTAGAGCTGCAAGAGAAGAACAAAGCCCATGTGTAATAATATGTCCTTTTTGTTGTGAAAGTTACAAAATCTATGACATTTCTTTTAGTAATTGCCAGTAACAAGACATGAGTTATTGTTTTGGATTGCAGTAGGTCCTTTAGTTGTCAGTGCCTGCTCAAGTGTGTCACTGTCTCTCTGTTGAGTCAAAGCTAATGTGCTTAGACATGTGGCTGGTGTTTGCCCATATTTATTCCCATTGAATTAATGCATTGGACAGGATTACTTGAACATATAGAATAGCTGGTGCTGTAAAATAAGGAAGTATTTTTAATGGAACTGTTCTTGACTGAGATAACTAACCCTTTCCAGGGAGACATAAACATGTGAGACAATAACTCTTTAATAGTTTGGTACTATAGAAAACAATTTCAAAAAAACCCCTTCAGAATAATGTTCTGTGAGGAGGAAGGAAATGTTGGCATCAAGTGAGTAACTGAAAAGTTCTAACTTCAGCAATGAAAAGTGAGTTTTCCATTCTTACTCTCTCTGTGTAATGCTCATACTCCATAAGCAATTCCACTTTAGGGTAATGCGAGTAATTTAGAAAACTTCTGTGGTCTCTGGATTAGAGCTTTTGTGTATAAAGGTAACAAAAATGTGCCTCAAGGTTATTGTTCAGCTTTTATTTTTCAAATCAGTTTCATTTTGATTTTCTGTAGTTGTTTTAGAATTCAAAATTATATCACTTTTATCAATTGTATCAGTTGTTATTTCATGTTTGTCAGTTCATAGAGCAAAATATTTTAAATTCAAATTCTATTCAATACTAAGGTATTCTTTTATTACATTTTTCCTGTCAACAAAAATGGCAGTTCATAAACATGACACTGACTGTGTGTATGTCTCCTTTTTATACTACTGGAAATCAGGAATTAATTGTATTGATGTTACTGCACTTACGTCAGGTGTAAATGTTTTAAGTGAGGAAGAAAAAAAAAGCTACAAAATCCTTCCTGGAGCAGACTAATAAATATTCAGAAGACACAACTGATTAATATGCTCCTAATCTAGTGTGCTGTCCTGTAAGAACTTGAAAAACTATTGGTCTAAAATGACACTGTTTGACACTCACTCTGTCTCTGGACACCTGGCAGTTTTATTCTTATGAAGCTGAGGACTCAGTGGATAAATCTCTGGCCTTTGATCTTCAGATCCACAGTTTAAGAGACAAGGCTGCAAGTCTGGTCATTTGAGCTTAGTCCCAAGCGAACAGTCCACATCACAAAATGATTATACATCATTTGTTACTATTGGCAGTGTCTGTTCAAGAAAGGCCAAGGACTGAGCTAGCATGAAGAATGAATTAGCTCTTACCTTTTACATTTTATTTCCTTCCTCTTTACTGTTGTAATTTTATTATCCTGTCTCTAAAACATTCAGGGGATGAAATTATCATTCATTATAAGTACTAATACCTCCTGAAGATGAACTAAAATGGTTATTTTTTTTTTATATGTAGATGCCCCAATCACTGAACATCCCTACCTATCCATGGGTGTTTAATATCCACTCATCATTTCTCTGCCATGAAGTCAGATATTTCTGAGTACTTTCCAATGCTTGTACCATAAAAAATCCCACTTAAATTAAAGAGGAGAGAGTGAGCTTCCCTAGTTCTCAGGCAGACTTGCAGCTACATTTAAATAGCATTAGTATTTAAAGCACTTCATGCTACAGTGTTCTGTTTTTATAAAATATTATTTCCAAAGGTTTCTCAATTTACATTAAATCCTTCTTACATTACTTGTAACAGGTATGTTTGATCAGCAAGCCTTCTTTGTGTGTTCACATCCACACTGGAAGCCAGACATACCAGTCTATTCACAGGTATTCACTATAGGAAAATCATTCCACTTGTGCCTCATGGGGCACTATACACACAACCTCAGTTCACTTGAAAGGAATCTCAGTTAATGTTGCTTAATGTTTCTGTCAAAAACAAGGACAAAGTAAGGTAAAATTAAAGCTTCCAGTCAACTGCGCTGTTTGTGATTCTGGAAGACATGGGACCTGAATAAAGAAAAATGTTTATGTCTAGGAGGTTAGTTCCACTAGGTCTGAATTCCAAAAATGACCTTTAAGTGATTTGCACACACAATCAAAAATCTTTAGTTCTCTTAGAATTTGAGTCTAACTCTTGCCCTTTGGGATTAGTCATCCTGAGAACACTCAGGACTGTAATTCTACTACTCAACATAAGTATAACGGTGATGTAAAAAGAAGGCAAGTGCTGGAATCCAACTTATACCTCCAGAATCTGTCTGGTGCGCACTCTGCCAAAAACATTTAGTGACAAAGTTTACAGCTTCTGTATGTTTCCCAGTTTTGCTTATATCCTTTCCAATCAGCCTTTCTTTTTCTCTAAGAAGTGGTGGCTGTCTCCCTAGAGAGGGCAAGTACAATGAAAGCCAAAACTAAGATTACAAGCATGGTGATCTCCATGTCCAGAAAACAGTGACTCCATAGGTTAGAGAGCAATGAGAAGGGGATAGGGAAGTGCTACTGGCTTACACTGTAACCTACCTCCTATAAGAAATAGATGGCTATGCACCGTTTCAGATGTATTTCTCATCAGTCTCAGTGAAAAGTACTTCCTTCCCATTCACTCTTCTCATTATAGCACAAGTGGTAAGTGAAAGTCCTTCCAAAAGAAATCAGTAATTTCTCCCTTTTCCACACTTCCCAGAAGACAAGATATTCTCATCCTATTTTTTAAAGATAGTGAGTGAATGAGCTTAAAAATAGAACAAATTTAATAATTTGAAGCATGTTCTGCGATAGTATTGCAAACTCCATTTTTCCTAAAGGCTGCTTATTATAAAATTATTTCAGTTTGTTTCATAACTTGATAACTGTGCAAAGAAATGAGGGTTTATACTGAAAAATCATCTGTCATTAGAAAGAACTTAATGCTCAATAGGATGTAAATTTTGAGTGCCGTTCTGTGATTGATCCTACGCAAGCTTAGTTGTTTAAAGGCATATCCATGTAGACATGGCATTATTTCTCAGACCTTCTTCTAAATAGTTTGTTACTAGCCATGTCACTCATACTAAGTATATGTTATTACAGCATAGTGGCACCTCTGATTCTACCATGTATTACAGCATTTAGCATCTCTGTGTCTAGCATTAGTAATTTAAAAATCCACTAGCTAGAAGGTAACTGTCTTTTTCAGCATCTAAATTGCATAATGTCTATTTGTGTGGATTTTTTCTAGACAACAGACTTACTGCTCAACTCCTGTGGGTAGGATTAATGGCAGAGTTTAAAGGACAAGCTGTGTGATCTATCAAAAGTGTACATGCTGAGATCTTAGGAAAACATGACCACACTTTGTGTATTACTGTCAATTGGGGTGGCAAAAGGGTTAGATTCTGCAGGTTCAGAAAACTGGTAAGAGTGAGTTATATATTGAATGTTGGCTTTGTGTATGGTGCGATATACACATTTAAGAAAGAACCTATATTGCAAGGAAATTACAATGTAATGTAAATATCAGCTAAATAGCTCACACACAGAGCCACATTCACACTCATTTGCACTGAATAGAACTCCACTGACATTCCTGAAATTGTTACTGGAATAAATTTCGTTGATGTGTAGTAGTCTGTCTGGTGTTTATACAGGTTTGACATGATACGTGGTCTTGCTCAGGTAATTTTTGAAACTATTATATCAGAAGAAGTACATTCTAAATAAGAGATAAGTGCATAAAAAGAGGGAGGTTAGGAATGGCATGGGAGAAGTCATGAAGATAGAATGCCATACATTTCTCAACAGCAAACCTTCCTGTTGATTAAGAAGTGCCACTGATGGTATCCTTGCTTTAATGAGACTTCAAGATGAGTGATGTGTACTCCAGCTCTTTTGTTTTTCAGCTCTTAGACAAGTGAATAGTATAACTGTAGTTCTTTAATTAACTTGCAGTTTATTCAATATTCAATGCTTTTGTTTAGTATTTAATATATACTGTTAATTTGGGAATTGTGTCTGCCCTGCAATGGACATGATGAAAACTGTGTATCTTCCCCCATCTATTGTTTTCTTTACCTTGATTTTGCATGTTTTCTTTGCTTACAGTTTTTCTATTTTCAGCCATCTTTTAATAAAATCGTAATCTTTTCATTTTTTTCTTATTACATCACTCTTTTCTACTCATTTCTGTCTACCTTTACTATTCTGACTAACATGGCTCTTTTCCCTCTTTGTTCTTTCATGTATACAATACTATCACCATTTATTAAACTGTCACCTCATTATTTATTGGTCTCATTGAAGACTGCTTTGTTAAACATACTGCCTCTTCTTGAGTTTATAGTAATTGTCTAATCCTATAGGTTTGCTACAGCAAATTGTTTAATGAATCTGTCACAATATATGTCCATGAGGGAAGATCCACCTGTAAGCACAATGCAACAGACATAAGAAACTTTGAAAAGAAATGGAAGATTACATCGTGTAGTTGAACAGATGTGTTTTTTGGAGGAGTGTATGAATTTTCTATATAGCAATTATTTTGTTAAGAAAGGAAATTTCTGTATGATTTTCATCTCTCTGTTAAGAAGAACTTCTCCTTTCTTCCTGGTATATTGTTGTAGGTACCTTCTAGTGTTAAAATTCAAAGATACCGATTGGTAGAAGGATTTTTCTCAACACACTGAGAAAAATAGAGAAATTTTAGTTTATTTTTTCTTAAATAGCTAACCTTTTCCATTATGACAATGAGAGTAGATGGAATTTTAATTTTAAAGAAGTAGATAGTATCATACATTTAAATAAGTGTTTTAAGGCTCTGAAAACTTCTCACAAGAATAAATAATTTTAGCCTGAAAACAACTCTGTGAATTAAGGAAATACTGTCTATGTGTTCACATACGGTTATTGAGACATTGAAGAATAAAATAATCAGACATTATTCTTCAGACTAAGCTCTTTAATTCCCTTTTATACAGGGTGGCTGTAGAAACAGGTTAGTTTTCAGAGATTCCTAGAATTTGTACATGATCCTAGAATTTCTACATGCACTCACCCCAGCACTTCTCAAAGAAAAAAGATAACAGTAATGAAATTTCCCATTCCTATTTTAAAAATAAAGTTAGTAAGAAAATTAAAATGTATTTTTCTGCTTGTTTTAAAATCAGAAGTTAAATGAGAAGTCAGGAAGAGAACTTTGAATGCTCTGTCTCTGTTTTGTGTCTTCATCATATGAGTCTTATTTCCCATACCTTCACTCACTCATTCAGGTTATTATGCCTGATCTAGTCAAGTCATCAAGAGGCTGTGTAAGAATCAGATTTGACAGAGTAAGCCTCAGTCAGAGGGAGAATCAATGAAAGGTGGATACATTTTTCGAATGCCTCTGCTTTTCCTGGGCTGCTGTGTTTCAGATATTGTGCCACAATAATCCATGCATTAAACTAAGAGTTTGTTTCTCTCGTCTTGTTGCCTAAATACCCGAGCAGTTGGTACCTGTTTAGAGACTCAGTTACAGTTTTGTTTCCTGCTGTTGAACTTAGTGACTGTGCAGGTTAAAACATGTACATTTAAAACATAATTGCGCTATTATTTTGATATCAAGCAAATATTTCACAGATGAAAAGGACTGAACAAAGCTTTACAATCTGAAGGCAGAATAACAGTAATTAATGCTTCTATTACTCTGTTTAAACAGAATATATATTAAGCAGAAGACAGGTAATTAATCCCACTTGAAAGAATATATGCTATTCATCACTCATTTATGAATTTTTCAGGCTCTGCATAAAAGCAGTAGCTCAAACAAAGCTAAAATACCTTAGGTACAGTAACAGGCTAGGTCCTCCAATTCTTATTTAGATGAAATTCCTGAGGGTATATTCTTTTAAGGATTACAGGATCAGGCCTAAGGAGTAGCATTAGCTCAATGAGAACTGAACCTACATTTATAAAGCTGGGTGACATTTTTCCTGTTGTCAGCCATGATAAAGATATTGTATCTCAAACTGTAATGTTGATCCACACTATGGTATTTTTCAAATATCTGAATAAAGTTTACACTGTATTTCTTAATTGTTAATATGAAGATACATTCATATTAGTTAAAAAAATTCTCAGATTATTCCTAGTAGAATACATCCTATTGTATCTTAAATATATTGATATTTCAAATTTGAGTTCATGGACATATTTTGATTATACTTGTTGCTAGAACAGTATTTACAGGATTTTTATGGATGACTCTTTCATCAATAAATTTCATATTAAAGATAATATCATTTTATTTTCACTACATATGGAATATTCTGTCAGCCTGTAGTAAACTAGTTATTTAGAATTTTTAAATTCCTATCCTTTTACAGACATGGTTGCTGCATCATTTAAACATGTTTTTTCCTTGTGAATCATTAATGTTTTAAAGTATTTCTTTTACCTCCTAGAGAAACTATATCTGGGGATTAACAAGATTGTTCACTGGAATTCATGTGGAAGCATAACTGCAGAAGCTGAGAAATGATCATGTTTCCTTTTAGTTCTCAGCAAGAGTAATTGAATGTTGAATATCTTACTAAACTCTGGACTGTGACAGTGTGTTAACACTCTGACTATCTCCTAACAGCAGGGCAATTATTTGCTGAGTGGGATTTTTATAAATCCCCTGGCAGTAGTATGTCCTGATAATTATGATGAAGTGCACTGGTCAGTGTTGATTCAGCAATCCCATCTCTAGCAAATATTTCATTCACAGCTCTCCTTCATGCTTTTACTTTTATGGCTTTTAAAGATCTCTTACCTCTCCTCTCAGCTTGCTTAGGTTTGGGGTTTTTTGTTGGGTTTTTTTTTCAAATTACAATAGAGGAAAAAAGGATTTTCAAGTTAAGTCCCTATTTTGTTGAAATCTTTTTCTTCTTGTTTGACTCCTCATTAAAACACCAGAATGAGGAAGTAGGACTTTATTTAGCTTCTTACAGTGACAACCACTTACAAAGACTTCCTCCCTCAAAGCTATTTTTTCAAGATTAAATGACTGTTAAATGAAACATTTATATTCATGATATATGTTGATTATTTCAGACTTTCAGAATTGATATGGAAAAGTAATTAAACTAGAGCATACATTTATTGTTATTTAGCTAAATTACAGTAAAAATATTTATTAAGATATGAAGAAACACTTTCTATTGACTTCATGCTTAGATTTTATCTTCAGCTCAACTTCATAGATTTTTAATTTTGCATGTGTGGAATTATTGGCAGTGCAGTAGCTGCACTGTATCTGTTAGGGTATATTTTGTTTGGAATGTTATATGTAGATTTCAAAAGCTCTGTCAAGAAATAAGAAAGAAGAATAAGAAATAATTAATTCATAAATAAATATTGCATCATTTAAAACTATTCATGTTTTATTATACCACTTGGGAAGACCAATCTTTTCTGAGGAACTATCTGGCATAACCAACACAGCCTTGTCTTTCCCTTTCTACCTGCACATTTTTCCTTCCTTTCTTTCTTCCTTCCTTCTTTCTGTTTCTTTTGCTGTTCTCTTCCTTCATAGTTTAGCTTTCAAGGCAAGCTCCTTAATAATTTTTTGTTGTATTCTGGGAAAAAAACAGTTAAGTCTTTCCCTCCATACAGAAATGATAAACAGGAAAAGGCAACAATGGATATTCTACAGCATAGGCTAAATATAGAATTAGAGGTGAAAGCAAAACAGAATTAAAAAAAAAAAACAAAACTGACAAAACCAAAATAACAAATCTTTTATTTGCTAAAGTTCATTAAATTAATATTTGTTTTCCTATGTCTTTTTTTTTTTTATATGCCACCATTAATTATAAAGATAAGAAAATGATTGGGAGGAAACTAAATGATAGAGTGTTAGAAATGCAAAATGATTCAAAATATTAATGTAATGCTAAGGATGACTGGGTAACAAATGGTACATTTGCTAGTATGCTTGACCTGACACAATTAATATTCCAGGTCATGCTTGGGTTTCCATGATGGAAAGTCTGAGGCAGAGAATTCTAGGGGAAAAATATATCTATTGTATAACTCATTTCTCTGATTTTTTTTTTTTTTTTTTATTTTCCCTGACGAGTCAGAACCATAGTCTTAAAAAAAATAATCTGTGCTTTCACACCTCATTTGCCATATTCACCACTGGGCCACCATTCACCAGAAGGGCCCGATGCAGGGAGGTCAGCAAGAAGCTATTAGCAGAGTACCTTCCTGAGATTTCTTTGGTCTTATTGAGGTGGAAGTTAGCATGACAGTACTGCAAATAACTCAGCTGCAGGTTTTTTAACAGCTAGCACAGTTTTCCCCATAGTGTTTGGCACTTTAGAAAATTGTTCCTGGAAATGAAGTCCCAGAAAGCTGGCTTTGAGAGAGGCCTTTCTTAGCTCTGAAGACCATGGGTAAAGAAAAATGTGTCGTTCTCCCTGCACACAAGAGGTACTTCTTGTAACCCATCAAAATATTTTGGAGGGCAGTGTATTTTATTATGGACTAGAGGTGGGAAAAATATTGGAATCAAAGTATGAGGTAATATCTCAAGACAGGTATTTTTCTACCATTGAAAAAGCAGTATTAACTACAATGGTTTTGTAGTTGAGAGAATATTGTATTAAATTAGAAAAGAGATAAAATAACTCTTTTAACACATTGTACCAGTCTCAAGAAGATATGCAAATTTATTAAGTACCAAAGACTTGATTCTCAAGATTCTGAGATTTCTGCAGACTGCCATCTCCCTGCAGAGGATAGGATGAACAGGGCATCCATCAACATACAGCACAGCTGCAAGAAATTGCAAAAATAAGACTCTGATTTGCAGAGATATAAAAAAATGAACGGAAGCAATTTTGCCAGGTATTGGTATGAGCTGGAAAGCAGAGTCAAACTCATCCCCTTTTCTCTCCTACCAAACTTTGGCAATTTTAAATCTAGACCTAAAACTTTGCCACAAACCTTGGGGAATTTTGAGTAAATTAGTATTCATTTTATCTATCTATCTAGATACTAATTCTGATGATTGCTCTGCTATCTGTGTTTGAATACTTGAACATATATAATTAAAATGTAAAGTAATTAACAAGGATTGCTTCAAAAATTATTATTTAAAAATGCATTTCATAATTGATTTTGACCCAGATCTTACAAAAAGTTTGAGCTGTAAAAGAAGCAACAACTTTTAAAGTGTCCAACTGGCCTCACTAAAACTCTAATTCCATTTGCATAGTTCATATGCTATCTATGTAAAAAAAGAACAAAAGGTGGCTCTTTGTTAAGGCACTTTTTCAGCAATAATAATTCAAAAATCCACACTGAATCTGTGGATTTTCACACCTATTATGGCTAATTTTGGTGTCATTAAAAGTGCTAAAAGCCAATCCTATTTGTGCACCTTGAGATATTCAGCAGCATTTCACAGTGTTTGAACCCTTTATGAGCTATAGTTTTTTCTGCTACATTTAAACAAAGAAATGTTGAGTAAGATTTACATGGTATCTCAATATAGATTACAAAATGCAGTTTGAGAAAGCCATTACACTCATGGAGCCATTTGCACTTGCTCTAAGTATGACTAAGAGAAGCAATGCCATTTCTTAGAGCCCAGATAGCGTAACTCGCTTTATATTTATTTAAGTTAAAGAGTTATTTAAGGTAAATAACTTTAAAGTTATTCTTGCCTGTAATTCTTCAGAGGAAAAATGTTTAAATTATTTAAGATGTTCTATTTTTCCTCTTTGGGGAAACAAAAACCAAAAACCAAATCTGTGCTATGCAGATTGAAATAATCTATTTTTTTTTAATAATATCCTACTGAATTTGTTCTTCAGCTTTTTTTTTTTTCCAGTTTTCTTTTTTAAGGAAAAGGCTTTAAAAAGGGTGTAAATTTTGGGTGGGTACAGCTCTGATCAGGATTTTCTACTGATCAAGAAATCCATGCCTGCCAACTTCAGAGAGTCATTATTATGCCATAGTGGTTTATTCTAGATTGTTCTGATTCTCAGTGATGCACATGAAGACATTTTTCTTCTGGAAAACATTTACATTTTCAGTGATATTGTAGTTTTTTATAAAATATGTGTTTCCCTGATGTACTGTGAGAGAACAGTATGTTTCCCACTAGTTGGAGACCTCTGCAGACATGTAGCATGGCTCGAGCACACAGTCTCCACATGGATACAACAGCTGAACGTAGATGGCATAGGAATGAGTGGAAAGATAAAGTAACAATACAATGACCAGTTCAGTGAAATGTGAAAAAAGGTAGTCACAGGCAATCACTTTTCTATTTTACTGTCATCAACAAAGTGAAGGTAAAATTTCATTGATCAGAATGTAGGCAGATCCGACGGCTATGATAGGACTAAATGGGTGAAGACCCATAATGACCATGGTGTAGAGTTGGTTTGTGTATCTCCAGCATGAAATCTAATTCATGTGGAAGACCTTGACTGTGGCGTTTTATATTTGAGAGAACCTGTGTGACAAGTATATAGTTTAAATCCGTGGAATAATTGTGGATCAGTGCAAAGAAGCCCAAGACAACATATGGAAATTGTGTCTATGTAGTGCTTACAGGTCACCAAGAGTTCACAAGCAAAAAATGTACTGGGCTGATAAGAAAATTGCAATAGGACAATGTTTTCAATACTTACAAACATAATAACAGCATTAGGAGAATCTGTAACTGTAGGAGATGTTTATGTGAGTGAGACCCAGACTTACAGAACCGAAAGTCTAAGATGCAGCTGGGTTTTATAGACCCTACAAATGGACCTGAAATTTCTCATTCGCTCCAGTGATTTTGCTTGCCTGCTACTTGAAGTATGGATCCCTACCATTTTAGTTTGGCATTCTGAAGAGCTGAAGGAGCAACCAGTGGTTGTTTAGTATACATATTTCTTCCACTTATCTCTATTTGTTTCCTCTTTCCCATTACACATTTAGACTGATGGTTTAGTGGAACAGTTTATAGGGTTTGCACTAAGAGGGAAACATATAACAGAGAGCCAAAATAAATTGTCATTAGGGCCAGATCACTTACAGATATGGGGAATATAGCCCATAAAATTTTGAATAGCCCAACATTATTTTGAATAAGCTATCATCTCTGAATATTTTTGTCCATTAAACAGTATGTTTTGTATGGGCCTTATTTAACTGTTTTGACACAAGAAATTGAAACTTCCCAGTAGGATCTCTTAATGAAAAATGCATTAGAGCTAATTGAGGAGTATTCAATCCTCTCAGTCCCAAGAGATTAATACTTTATGAGGAAGCTGATGCTCTACTTAGTTTTCTCATGGGTCCTCAGTAGTGTTCCAAAGGAGAAACACAAGATTTTAAGCATTTACTCTTTCCTTTACCTTTCCTTACATAATGAAACTGATTTATTTTCTGACTATTTTTGTTCAATACTTCTAAGCAATTAAAATTATTATAAAAGCAAGGGACAATATATTTTAACCGAGCAAATATACTTTAAAAGTTTTAAGAATACTCTGAGAATACTGTTGTAGAAAATATCCTTAAAAGAACTCAGTATCTTTAATTTTTGCCAGGTGTATTTTAAGCCTATAGCATCCGTTTTACAGATTTAGTGGCTTTGTGCAATATGGTAAAGGGATTCTCATGTTTAATCATTCATAATTAATTCAGTAAACTCACATATGTCTGAGAATTGTTCATATACAACTGATAAAATCCCTACATTTATAGGAATGATTTTTCACATAATTTTGACTTGCCAGATATTCACAGGTTTTTAATGATGTAGATTACTTGTTCAGAATTTGAAACGTATGCTTTATATTAGTAATTGTTATATTAGATCGCTCTAGTGATGCAATTAATGATGTATCCTGAAAAAATGAAATATCAAATTTAGTGAAGAATTAATCTTTCAGTTTAGTTCACAGTTCAGAATTTTTTTTTCTAAATTTTTGTTTTTCACAAATTTTATACTATTAAAACTAAATACATTTGAATAGCTCAAGGAATTTAATGTGAACATTTTGTTGGAAAAAAGCAATCACTGGTTTTTGATGTTCCGTAAATTTTCTTGTATTTTCCCTTAACTGATCACTCAGTTTTACTTTTAAAAATGCTGCAGTTGCCACTGTCTTAGTACACATTGTGAGTCAGCTAGCATGGAGTTTAAAGGGACAAGAATTATTTTCTCTTTCAGTATGATTTTGGAAAGAATAGGTAATATATTATTGTTGCTATTGTGTATAGGATTTTAAATTTTAATTTAAATTAAACTTTAAATTTCAAAACAACTATAATATTTTATCTTTAAAACTAGATGCAAATTTGCACACTTTTAATTATTTTTTTAAGGGAAAACTGGCATGTTTTTTGTGCTGTGGAAGGTGGAAGATTGAATGTGAATGAAAGAAAATATGAGTTTGAGATACAGGAAGCTCTTCCTTCCATAAAATTAAAGTTACCCCGATTTTAAGAGCTGAAAACCAGATTATATGTTACATTATCCTATTTAAATCCTTTTGTAACTTTAATGCAGTCCCCAGAGATGCATTTAAACTATAGATCTAACCCATGTCAGTAGTCATCAAAAACTTTGTGTTGAACTGTTTATTATATTGGTTTTTTAAATTAGTTTGGTTTATAGAATAAATGCAAGAATGAGTTTTAAGTTAGTTGAAGTCAAAGGTAACCCCATCTTCTGTTCAGATTGCAGGCATATACAACTCGCCGTTCAGAAAATCCCCAGATCCGATGGAACTGCTGCTACGGAAGTCAAAGCCATTGAGCCACAGACGGCAGCAAATGAGCTCTCTCACCGATGAACTCTATGACTGGCCAACTTGTAGAAGGCCTCCGACTTTCTCCACAGAACAGCCTCTGCCACCTATTGGCAGACAGAAACCTCAGGTAACATTTTTCGGTGTCTCTGAGGCAGCTTTAGTTTGTATCTTTTATCACAGGTTATCATAGAATATCTTGAGTTGGATCATGAAGTCCAAAAATCCCTTTTATAGATTTGTTTTTTATATATAGATCTAGTACTTGCATTCAGGATATAAAGTCTTTGAAATAGATTTGTCTTAAAGAAAAAGAAATCTAGGTGGTATGTAAAAACAGGGAAATATATTTCTTTAGACTTTATTTTTGTTTTTTTGGGGAAAAAAAGTAATTTCCAATATTTCAAAGGGAAGACCTGATATAACTGAATATCAATATTATGATTCATTACAGGTAAAATGCTTAATTTCCAATTATAAAGCAATGAAAATGGGAGAAATTAAAGGTAACAGGACAAATTAACCAGTTATCATAACATTTTCCTCTTTTTGTAATTGTTTTACAAATACTTTTTGCAATATGAAGGCCAAGAGACATCCTCTTAATGTAGAATAGTTCCTGCTATTTTGTGTTCACTAGCTGTATGTCAGCTGTAATTGCAAAAATTTCTACATTTTGTTCTGCATCACAGCCAAGTTGCCCAGCTCCCACTGTCGTGGTCTCAATTTTAATTTCAGTTGATGCCAACATATGTTGCATAATGCTTTTTTTTGTCTTCTACAAGCTAATGGGGATCTCTGAGATGATGTATCAGAGTGAATGTCCCACAAGATGGCAAAACAGTTTTTGCCACCTTACTATCAAAACCTAAGGGGAATATACCCAATACACAGAGCAGATAGACTTGTGAGACCTTTATCTTCCTCACTTGATGACAGTACAATGACATATATCTTTTTCAGTAAATGCCTGATACAGGTACTTTTGGGATAGAAGTGTTCTGTCTTTCCCTTTATTCTGAAGAATTTTTCAGTTTACCCAATCTCGTGAACCTTCTACTTACCTCACACATACACTTTCAGTGCCAGTTTGACTTTGAATGACCACAATGTCTTCAAAACATCTTACACTTTTTTAAACTCTGTCCTATATTTAGATTTTCTCTTCTGTATTTTGCTTAGAAAGACAATGCTTCTAAATGAGTCCTTCTCAGTAACTTTCACTGAAGCTATCATTTAGCTACAGAAATTAAACAACAATAATGAGCAATAAGCAATATATAATATATCTTTATTGGTATTTTACTCCTCTGAATCAATATGGTTATTTTCACTATATTATTACAGCCGTTGGTAGAGGTGATTTGAACACAGTCTTAAGTTTCAACTACTGCTGACATCAATCTCTGCGTACACATGCCATCTGCCACAAATTACCTGTGGTTTATTGATTGCATCCACATTGTTCTTTAGTGGGGACAGCCGTGGGTGTGCTGGCTAACCCACAGAGAAGAGGCTTTTCTTGTCTTTATGTCATGACTGGCTTGTCTGTAGCAGGACAAGTCTGTATCAGTGGTAAGACATGAAAGCAAAGGCGATTGGGTTAGAGCATGAGAAGAAGATGCAGGCCTGCCAGAATAACTCTGGAGAAGTAGAGGTGAGCCACACAGAGATCCACACTGCTTATAACAGTAAGGATCAACTTCAGGGCAATTCTCCACCTTTTGTCCTTCCCTCCTTATGTTTTCCCTACCTTGACTGCTTCTTCCTCACTGAATGAACTCATTTACTCGCATTACAACTGAGACAAAGTGTGAGCCAACAAATAGTTTGGGTAATTGGGTGGCTTGGAGTTGAGATAGATGTGACATTATAACTTTACCTTCTGGGACCAAAGGGATTATGATGGTACTTCAGTAGGATGTGACTGAATCCACTGTCTCTCAGGATAGAAGGGAAGATTTTGCCTAGTGGACATGGTATAGGAGTCATGCTTTTAAATAAAGAGAGGTTTTCCATTGTTAAGTTGCTCTTGCAAAACCACTTTACTGTGTACAAAGTATCTTACAAGCTTCTATTTGGATTTCTAATATTTCATAGGCCTTTCTAAGTTCAGACACATGCACAGCAGTCATGCACAGATAGCCTTTTAGAACAAACCAGAAGAGTTCTGTTTATTTTCTGCACCTCAAAGAGGGAATTTACTATATAATACTTTAATCCTTTCAGCACCCTGGGATATACACTGTGGGGTAAATTTTCAAAGCACAGCGCGTGGATTTAGCTGCGCGACTCTTATTGATGTTAATGGGAGTCACACGGCTAAATCCCTGCACAACACTTTGACAATTTAGGGTTGTATGTCTAAGAAAAGGACACTGGTTTGAGCTGATGAAACAGCTGGAAATGAAAATCCATCAGAATGCATCATCCTGAAAGTTGTCTGGTGTGACAATAAGGAATTTAATTGCTAGATATACTTGTGTCCTAGTTCTCTGTGGTAACACTTTTTGGCACCAAGCTTCTTTTTCTCTTATCTGTCAGGCCCACTGTGAGGTACTTGTTACTTCACTGTTCTTTCAGGTATCTAAAATTTGTATTGCCCACAGGGTTGTGTATTTTATATGAGAATATCAATTATATATGTTTAAAAGAACAAAAATCAGCTGTCTATCTATCAGCTTTCTCTTAGGGAAATGGATATTTAGCATTTTATAGGTAAGCTCTGTGTGTGTAAGATAGTGTATTTAAAAGAAAACTTTTAATGATGCTTATACATCAGTTAGATCTAGCATTTTTATTACCAAGTTAACTAGAATTATAGTTTGGTGGAAACAGAGATAATGCTAAAATTAGTCATCTGTTCATTAAAAGGCATTAGTATCAACAAGCACATTGCCATTTTTAGGAGATTTTTTACATGCTGCTAGCTGTCCTGGAATGGGGTCAGTGAAGAACGTATGATTTCATGTAGATCATAATTTTCATCATGAGTTTCTGATTTTATGGTAAAGCAGTAAGAATGGTGATCTACTAACCTTCATTTGGCAGACCAGCTGGTAGAGAGATTTATGCTGCTCAGTACAAATTCCAAACATAGACCATAGAGTTGTGTGAGTTGTTTTCAGAGTAAAAGCTGTTGGTTGACTCCCTCCCTTCCTTTCCTAGCCTGACCTCCCCAGGAAGATTTCAGTTTTGAAGCAGGATGCCTGAAATTCTTGCAGGCACTGCCAATTTTAAAACATTTCTAAGCACCATTCTACCATAGATTCCACAAATCTTAATCTTGTAAAATGGAAACAGGTAATGGATTTTTTAGAGGTCTTGTCATCTTAGATATATGCCTTAGGTGCCTCTTCCTAGGTAAGTTTCTTCCAATATACTATTCAGAGGAATGGAAAAATCTGCAGGGAATATTTAGAATTATCTTAATATTCTAATATTTATACCCCACTTTCATTAGTGATGACACAGCC
>NW_010298876.1:69734-115318 GCF_000700745.2 Antrostomus carolinensis | reverse complement strand
TTCCCCCTTCCTTCCATTAATAGTTGGACTCTATTAATTTCATTTGAACTATGGATTGAGAAAGAGTTAGAACGTCTTAGAAATTAAAAATGGAAAAAAAAACCTTGCTTGGATATCTGATTTGGCCCTTACCCTGATGGAATATGAGTTAATATTTTACAATGAAGAAGAAATACAATATTCTGAAAGATTATTTTCTAAATGCAAACATATTTATCTTGATATTATTTGACAATAGTACATTTATTTCTTCTTTGCTTCATATATCCACTTCATGCAAATATCTTGCAATACAGAGTATGCATTTTTATTGTAAATTTTAATTTTTTTTCAATAACTTGATCATCAGATTATATATTACTAGAACATTCCTTACTAGTTTTAATAACCTGTTCTAATAATTATTATTCTCTCACAGAGGAAAATGCTTTTCATTCTGTTTTTAAGGAGTTATTGTGGTCATATTAAATGAAAGTATTTTTTTTCACAGACTTAGAAAGTAGAATCAAGGAAATATCTGCAAGAAGTGTAAATATTATGCTCACTTGCTTATTAGAACCTTTAAAAAATCTCCAAATCAGCGTGCTGTGCCTTTAAAAAGTAAAGTTCCAATAAAAATCCATTAACTACTTTCAAATATAGCAATCCTCCTGTCCAGCTGTGAAAAGTACTAGATGATACTTATTTGCCATTTGTGTTATTTACGGTCCATGACTTTTATGGTAACTGGTTCCTATTATTGGTTTCTATTAATGTAAAACATAAGTGAACATAAATGAGGCGTGAATCATTTCTTTTTATTAGCCCCACAGTCTTCACTCAGTGCTTGCAGTAACTCCAGCTGTGACTTGTTAGTGATAACCTATTTAAAGAAGGATATCTTTAAGAATAAAGGCTGTGATTGGGATTCTTTGTCTGTTCATAGTTTCAGAAGGTTTCACTAGTTCATTGCAGGATCAACAATGATGAAAATAAAATAAAAATTAATTAGCAACACATCTGTAATCCAGAGCTGCCACTAAAGTGCCCTGAGCGTATTATGGCACTAATTATACTCCAGGTAAGTTCTTACTGGTTAGTGCTAAAGACATGTCACTTTAACAGTGCAGGAAAGGAGTTCCTCCTGCTATTTATCTGTGTTGTTAAATGGTAGATGCTGATATGATCAGTTATTAAGCAATATACTCTGGAAAAAAGATGTATATGTATATAGAGAGAGGCTTGTGAAACAACTATGTGCTTTAATTTTTTATTCTAAGAATAATGAAATTAATGTGGAATTAAACTTATAAAAATGAATTATGCATGTATATTATTGAAATAATTAGTCTGAATTGTATTAGAAGAATTGTATCTTAAATCATGTATTAAGTTCTCTTTCAGGTAGTTTTATAGTTGAATTGCAAAGAGCATGTTCTTGAAAATAAAGCATTATTTATCCTTTGAAAAGGAAAAGACTTAAGCTTTCTGCTTAGACAGAATCTAGATGCAGTTAATAGTTGTGTATCAGATTTTATTTCACCAATATTTTTTCTAAGGAAAAACTAAGTTTTCATAATCAGTTCTAACAAAATATTGTTTTAAAATAATAAATATTTATTTTTAGTTAGATAAATCTGGAGTGCACATTTCTCATTCACTCTTTGGAGCTTTAGAGCATGTTATCAACCTTTGTGTCATCAGTAACTCTCTGTCAAAATGAACTGCTTTAATTATTTTGGAAGAAAACTCTTGCTGCACTTCCCAGACATTCTGTGTCCTCTTTCATCAGTGATGTGTCATGAATAAAAGAAGGACAGAAAAGAACTGTAACCTCACAATAAAACACTTACATTATCCTATGCCTTTCAGGGGCCTTTCCGCGATACTGCTGAAGTATTGCAGCAACGCTACAAGCCTTTGGAACCAACCTTGCGAGTGGCAGCATCAATCAATTCACCACAAGAGAAGGCCAGAGAGGAAATGAAAAGGGAGGAATGGAGAAACCGTATACATGACAATGAGTAAGTTCTTTGTTTTTTCTTATATTGTTATGAAAATGTTTTCTTTATTCCATTGCTTTCAGAAACCTTTCATGCCTGACAAAATGAAATGTCAAACCTGACAGCTTACTAGCAAACATTCTACATACATCTAAATTCTGTGCCCTTAGATTATAAACTGTTCAGGGCAGAGACTCTTATCTTGTAATTGTGTGACATGTGCCATCCATATCTATGAATCTATAGAAGAATGTGTAATAAGTGATGCAACAGATGGGCTTAATGGGAAACAAGAAAACAAATGCAAATTTTGTTTTGCCACACACACCTTGCCAAGGAAAAACACGCTGTTTCAGTCTTTGTATCCAGGGAGCTTACAGACTATGGGAGGAAAAATGGTGTTGCATGCCAATGAGACTTGCTTTCTCTCCCAGTAGACTGCCAAAGCTCACTTGGAAGGGAAGGGAGCGTATGTTGCACATGTTAGAACTTGATGCAAAAACTGTAATCATCTTTAAGCAGTTTGGTTTCCTAAGCCATAACATCTGTAATAGTGTCAGACAGGCCAGTTCTTTTCCATACATTCCCAACTGCATATATAATCCATCTCAAAATATTTAAGGCTTCTATCCCAAAAAAATTAAAGCCATTGCCAAAATATTTCATATTACTTTCTTATCAAGATGGAACTCTTGTTCAATCATAATAAAAGCCTGTTAGGCCATGTGCTCTGGCTTTGTAGTTTACTAGAAAAAAATTGTTTTGTCAACTCTTTCCTTGAATTCATGGCTCTTGGCAGTCCTTTGACACTTTAAAACCAGAATTCAGGACAAAAAGGAATCACTTTTCCTCATGAGCAGCCTGTGATCCACTGATTCATTGGGACATGATGCTTTGCTATCTTTGATCTGTTTCAAGCCTTTCTATCAGCTCTGTGTTGCCATGTGTCAGCTTCAGGACTGGGACTTAAGAATGCCAGAATCAATTGCATTTTCATGTTTTTGGCTTTTATGTTTTTATTGTTGGATCATTTTCCTCACATTTTTCCCGATTTAATATTAACAATAACTTGAAATTGAAATTCTACTAAAAAACATTTTTGAAATAAAAAAATTCTTAGTTGGGCTACTTTTCCACTTCTAGACACTGTTATTTTTTTTATATTTGGTGCCAAAAAGGGGATATAATACTTTTTATTCCTTTCATACCAAAACCATAACTGAGTTAAGTTACAAGTAAAAATGTACTTCAGTTTTCTGTTCCTCTCTGTATTCTTTAATTTATTGTGGTGAGGGAGAAGCAGCTTAACTTCCATATCTTAACTTAAATCTAGGCCATTTAAAAAAAAATAAAAAAAAAAAAATTACAGATTCTGCCCATGAAACTTAGAAAACCCAAACCACTAGGTAATAATTAATGTTCTACTCATTTAAAGTGTTCTTTTTACTGAATAAACATTGACTGATGCATTCCTAGTGAAGGTGGATAATGTCCTTCACTTATAGACATGACTATATTGCCCGGTCTTTATTTGATGAGGTTTACCTCAGACATTACTGTGTCAACTGTTTCAGAATATCAGATCATGTAATAAATATTTCCCTGATTCTCTTCAGTGACTGAATTGTAAAGCTTTGGTCTTGTGCAGTTTAAATTTGGAGCCTCCAACTTTGACAGATATTAATTTATCAGGGGTCTTTATTTACCTTATGGGTAAAGAAGCATTTGGTGCCATCCTTAATGCGCAGGAGCAGTATCCTAACATCAATGATTCTCAGCTTCATCCATGCTAAGTGCATATTGTATTACATGTTTTCAGGTTGTGATTATTCCGTTTGTGCTTCATATTCAACCAACCATGCAAGGGTCACATCTGTAACCTTGAAAAGGTGATGACAGAGTTGCAGGTCATCATCAGGACTAATGCTCAGTAGTAATGCTGCAGCTGCTGTGTGGGATGCTGGTCTCCAGGGAAGAGTGAGCAAAGGGTTACTCAGATTCTACAGTAGTTTTTTCTCGGCAGTGTCTATTATGAATTGACAAATTTCTGTCTTTTTCTATGTAATTGTGTTCTTTGGGACTGTATTTCTTCCTGGTAGTGCTTCCTATGCTGATTATTCTTCTATTTTAGAAAATAAGGAGAGAATGAACAGTGAAGTGTGTGGCATTTCTTGAGAAAGCTTGTGTTTGCATAAAAAGACAAACTGGATCCTTGATCTGTAGATTTCCAGAGTGAGTATTGTGTGATATCTTTTAAGATAGAAAAATTGTCGGTGTATACCTGCAATTTCCAACAACATTCAGAATTCCCACTCACCTCTGATTATCAGGGTTCTTTAAAGTGGTACTATGTTTTCTCTAAGTGTTTCAAGCTCTGAGAAAGCTTTTGCTTCTGATACAATGCTGAAAAAGCTGTGGGAGAGTTTGAGGCAGGCAGTAGTACAAATGAAAACAAGAGAGTTGTGCTTACTTAAAGTAACTTCTGGAATTTCCTATTTTGTAATGAAAGAGCAGGTGGGTAATCTAGCCTAATAAGAATGATTCCTTTTTCTCATGTAATTGAAGTTACTGCCTTATTGTGCTATTTTTCATACAAATGAAGTGATTTCCCCCTCCACTTGGAGAGGAATGACAATTGGACTCCTTCGGGGTGGCCACTTAATAAACAAGTGTCTAGTTTGAGACAGCACCTGCTGGATCCAGTGGATTTAGATCACTAAGCATGAAAAGTTCTTTAATCAGTTGTATGCAGATGCACGCTGGCCTTATTTTCCAGACAACAGAAATGTAAATTATTTTCATTATCTTTTCTGAAATTTGTCTTGTGTAATGTGCCTCATGCTTCAAGGTATACTATTAAACATCTTTATAAAGTCAACCTACATCAGAATAAGTTGCAATGTAGTGACAGAATAGGGATAAAACAGCAGTAGTGTAAGGCTGAGGTTTACTGGTTTATTGTAGACTCCTGGTGTAACATCAGACAAGTCATCTTAGTTTCTGGCTATGTCCGTGCTCAGTGCTGTACTGTAGGTAACCAAGCTTGTCCTGAGCACAATGGCTCGCTTGTGTGCAGCAGAGTGCAATGTTTGCACGCCCTGCCTCTCACATGCTGTGCGAACATTGCAGTACTGAGCTCCTCGTGGGCTTATTCTCAGCAAGATAATGCTTTCATTTAGAACCAGCTTAGGTGCTTCTCTGCTACACAGTGCTGTGCATGAAAAGTACACTTGCAGAGAAGTTAATGATCTAAATAAGCACTATACTTGGAGAGCATCAGTGTTATGAGCTGCCTGGCATTAATTGTAATAAAATTTAAAAAGCAAGTAATTTTGATAAGATTTAAGATTAAAAAAAAACCTTTTCATTTTTACATTTATAAGATCTTTATTTCTGACTTAGCTGCAATGAAAATGGCTACTATATTTTAAGTCATACAAATATAACACATCTGAAACTTCTTTCAAATTGTACTTAGTTTTTCATATGCTTTGCAACTGCAGTAATTAGCATATTTTCCGGGGTGTTATTGTATTATGATAAACAGGGATTATCATATATTTTCAGATAATGTTTTCTTAACAATTCAACTTCTATTTGTAACTCTTCCATTTATTTTAATTACTAGCACAGTGTGCAACATTTATTAATCAGCAGAGTCTTTTTAAGTTAAAATACTAAATTAGCTAACCCCATTAACACAGAATACTCCAAACAAGCAGTAATAGGAGAGGTAGTTACTGTGCAAATCGTATTATACATGCGGGTGCTCTAGGGCACAGTTAAGCATGATTACCCTCTTTTGATCCAGTATTCCTCTGCTTCTTCCAGCTAATTTCCACTGGAAATTTACAAAGTAGTGCCTTCATTTTTCCATCTTAATTTTTCTAATGAAGTTCTGGTACTTTATAACACTGGGGATGCAGATAATAAGTCTGTGTATAATTAAGAAGTTCCAGAATTTGCTGCAGAAGAGATCTCTTTTACTAACTACAAGAACGAGACCATGCTTTTCTTTGCCACTTTACATTGTTGCAGAGAGGGGTTAAACAAAAATGGCCAGAGGATTCTTAGGTTTACTGACATTAGGTTAAAAGTGTTTGATAGTTTATTGAAAAAATATGTATTTAGTATATTACTGTAGACGATATGTGTAATAATGCACCCCAAATAAATTTCTTATGACAAAAATGCTGTGCTAAAGGTAATCTGACTAGATATGTGAAGAAAAATATTCTGTCTTTATTTTTGTAAGTAACACTTTGATTTTAATGTGCATTCATTATGAACTAAATAATGGGTGCCCTGCTGCCGTTGTTTTGCTATGGAAAACAATTGTGCTTCTTCCTTTGTTCACTGAATGAAAAGATAAACACTGTTGGATTTGATGAAGAAATTACTTCAGGTATTACCCAAATTTGAAAGCTCAACATTCATTTCATGTTTAATTTAAAGAAAAAAAAAAAAACAAAAAACCAGCTTTCCGATAGAGAAGCACAGCTTGTTTGGAGCTAATTGTTCATGGTCTTCTTCAAAGTGAGATAAAATTGTTTTATTTTAATTAGATCAAGACAACAAGGGATTGAATTGCTATTGCGTAGAACCATGTTGGATAAAAAAATTAACAACACTATCACACATCTAGAGTTAAGATTTTGTTAGTATTTTGTTAGTATACCTACTGCTGCTTCTATTACAGAATTACAGAATTGCCTCGATTGGAAAAGACCTATAAGATCATCAAGTCCAATTTTTAACCTAACACTGACAAGTCCACTAAACCATTACTGAACCATGTCTCTATTGTCCCGGTTGATCCAATTGGAAAGCCTTCAGCTTTTTCCATCTCCTTTTGCAATACTGAGAGATATTACAATAAAAGAGACAGAATGGAGGGAAGAAATGGTAGGTGAGGAGATACAGGAAGAAAGACCATGAGAAGGTAAAAATGTGGGGAAAAGAAGGATTAGAAAGATCAAATTAATAGTAGCAGGGAGGTGCAGGACAGGATGAGTAAAGGGGCAGAGAAAGCAATTTTGTTTTTTGTTAACAACAAATATCTAGGCTATCTCTAGAAATTTAAATACACACCACCAGCAGCTGTCAGGTCCAGAATTGGCTACTAAGTCAAGGCTTCTAGATCTTTTTACGCTAATTAAGTTCAACATAGGTCCTGGCAATAGTGCAACTGGCCTTTGTTACCAGTGACACTGCCAGCTTTGATCCTCATTCTCCCTCAGGTTCTCTGTGTGTAATACTGCTATTGGTAGAACCTGAGATAGTTTCCCATATTTAGTTCAAGCTCTTTCCTCCCATCTTGAACATATTCTTTGGCATTTCTCATTCAAGATTTCGTGGTGGATGAAATGCAATAGTTTTTCATTTTAAATTTATTTATTTCAGGAAATTCATGTCCCGTTAAATCATCAACTTTTGGAAAGGCTCAGCTTATACTGACTGTGTTTTATGGCATGATATAACGTCAATACAGAATTTACTTCTTCTTTGATCCTGCTACTTCTGTCTGTCATATTTACTGAAAACCCTTAAGAATTTCTGAATTTACACTTAAATCACAAGGAAAAGCTGAAACCTAGGTGTAAGAATCCTGTGAGTGAGCTTTTTGTGGAAAAAAACCTATTGAGATCTAAACTTGTGCAGTTGATAATGGCATTATACCATTGTCTGGATTTAATTTTCATCTCATTCTATCACTCTCTTCTGTCACGTTCATAGCACATACTGTCATTAATTTGGGGAAAAGCTGTGTCAGGTGTATATGTAGAGCTACAGAATACAATACCATCATTGAAGTGTTTTGCAGTGCAATTGCTTTTTTACTGTTATTGGTTGTGGGTGTATAATGACTTTTGTATGACTCCCATTAATTTGGTTACCCTACTTAACAAAAAAAAAAAATGTTTTAATGTTCTTCTAATTACTTATTAACATAGAGTAATGAAAATTCTTACTCACTTTAAACATTGAATTTGCAAGCGTATGATCCTTTTTTGTAGTTAGATTGTTATCGCTCTAAGAATCTTCCCACCTTGCTCTGAGAGCACAACTGTAGACAGAAGGAAAAAAATAAAATTTCTGCTTTAGACTGCTTTATACCATTCTATCCTTTTATATTTTAATGTACCTTCATTTAAATTTTAATATTTTTAAATTGTTCAATGTTCTTCCTCAAAAATTCATATTTTACTTTTTTTTTCTCAGCCGCAGACATACATTCCAGGCTATATGGCACATACTCCAGTTAATGTTCTTAGGGGAGATATGCAGCAGAATGCAGAAGATCACATTTGTGCTAAACTGCATGTAGAACTTACTGTTAGTTGTGTCTTAAAGCATTACAATATATGTATTTTTTTGTTTGGAGTCATGAAAGAACATAGATTATTCTGACTATTCATTTGCTGAAAAGACAAAGATTAACAGATCCACCGTAAAATCAAAACCTCTAGGTAGGAAATTTTATAGGGAAAACTATAATAGTTTACCTTATCTTCTACTTTCCTCAAGTATTTTTTTTTACCATTTTGGGTGTATAAATTTTACAGACATAGTATTTGTATTGAGTTATGAATGCTATGGCTCAACTAAATTCTATGCATATATGGGCAAATCCCTAAACTGCTAGCCTTGTCTTCTCAGCTATCCAGTCCCCTGAGAAAGCCAATTTTCTTTCATGTCTGAGCAAAAGAAAAATGTACTATTAAAATGCAATTCAGAAGTGATAAAAACTGCAAGTGGAGCAGCCGGCTCACAGCACCTTCAATGTATTCTCTGGGACACTGGGGCCACATTAATTTTTGTGTGTGTGTGATGTCCATCCCATGTGCAAATTAGCATTACAAGTACCATAATCTGTCTTACGTGAGAGTGTCCTTTCCCATGAGTATACACATGCTACTATAGCTTTGTATAATTTAAAAGTCTGCTAACTCAGTGTTTTTCTTTTGCTAACTTTACATGACATTTGTTTGTGGTACTTGATAGAATAAATTGATATAGCTAGCAAGATTCTAAAATAGTTTTTTTATGATGTGGAAAGAAAGAAATGTAATTTTAAAAAACCAAACACTCAAACAGTTGCTGGTGGATCAGTTAGTCCAAATAAATAATTTCCTAACCCTGTATCAGCTGAGATAAAAAGAAAGGTATTTGAATCTCTGTCTTTATGAAAAACTTGTTTTACTGTCCTGGATTCTGAAAAGCTTTCAACTAGAAAAGATTTTAATTAAGTACACCTGTTATCATGGCAGTTAAAGGGATGTTTTAAACTTCTGAAACATATATTTTTAATGTTATTATATCATATTTTTTTCCACACTTGTAGAATAAAGAGTACTGTTGCTTTTTCAGAATACCAGTAATGATAAGCTTAATTCACAAGATTTTACTTTTTATTAAGGTGTACTTGTTTGTTCTCATAACTCTCTTGCAAACTGAAATAGATGGAAGTAAGACATCTTTGTAGGATCTTTTGCAGATCCTTTATATATAATATATCCTTCACCTTCCTCCATACAGTTTGCTGTGGAACCTACACAGAAAACCTGTAGCTGTCCATGAGAGTTAGGAACATCTATCTGAAAACATCTTCCATGCCAAAAGCAGGTAGCTGGAGCTCCACTGTTCAGTGGCACTATGTAAACAGCGAGTCCACCATCAGTATGACCAATGGTGAAAGAATCAGGCTCCAAAAGTTTGATAATTAGGATATAATTATAATTTGAGAGTGAAGTACACAAGTTACGATTTCAGAAGAAATAATTTATTTACTTTGTGTTCTGCCAATATGTGAAAGTCACGAGTACTGTTTATATAAGTTTCTATTCTGCTAAATGAGAATATGGTTTATTTAGCTTTGGTTAACAGATATAAAAGGCTGCATACCTAGTTTAAGGTACAGAGAGGATTCTTTCTGGTGCAAATTTGCCTTGGTTTAGGCTTATACTGCTGACATGCTTCAACTGTTTCTGTCCTGGTGGAACAATCAGGTGGAGGTTGTGTTGGGAGCCTACATGACTTGTAAAGTGAATGCAAGTTCTTCAGAAATTATCTTTGCACTTGTGCATGGTGCGTGCCTGCCACTGACAGCCGGCCGAGACTGCACTGCCTGCTAAGAATTGAGGTGTCAATATGCAGATCTCACCAAATTGAACTCTGCTCATTCTCTCTTCACGTCACACCATTTGTTAGTGCAGATACAGCCAAAGTAATAATCTAGTAATGCAAATTACATCTTCATACAGAAAGTCTTCATTTTATTGTGTTGAAAATCTATGTCTCTTTGCTCCAAATTTAATTTAAATGCAACTATAAGAGAAATTGCAATAATCCTCTCAAAATACTGAGGGGGAACATTAAAAGTAGTGGAAAATAGCAGGCATATATGTCTATGTCACCTCCTGTAGTCTTAGCATCATTTACATCAATCGTGTGGCATCTAGAATAGAGCATAACTGATTTTTAAATATTATTTGATTTCAGATTCCTGCCATTTTCTTCATATCACAAAAATGAGAAGTATAGCCCATCAATTCATAGGTCAGGCAAATATGGGCAACAAACTTACGGAATTAAACACTTCCGAGAAGTACAGCCTAAGAAGTGGATAACAGACAAAGTAAGTCACTGAAAAAAATTAAGGAATAGTTTAGTTTTTTAGACTGTTATTATATTAGAACTAAGTGAATTTGGGCCTGAGCCAGAGATTGTGGAATCTAATGAGAATCTTTCTAGCATGTTGCAAAATCACATAGTTAGAGCTCATGTGATGAGATGTCAGTCTTCCTCAACTTTCTGGTAAGTTCAGTTTGAGGAAATTCAATTCTTCTTCCACCTACAAGATGAGGATTTAAAAGCCTGATTAAGTACAGCTTTGGTTATATAAGTTTTGCAAAGTTTTGTTCTTTCTGTATTGCCTTTTCTGATTTAAGAGACATAGCATATTTACTCCTGCATGGTAAGACCTTCAGAAAGTTACGGCAAAACCAGGTTAAAACCAACAAAATATTTTACTGCTTACATTCTTTGGAAAATTCTGAAAATTAGCAAAGAGCTGTTTTTATTTTATGATAGTCTCATTAAATTGCCTGTTTTGTTAAGAGCATCTTGTATATTTCTGGTTTTGTAGTTCTATAAAGAGGTAATTTTCCTCATGTTCTAGCAAGAGTTTGTGTAATGTTTGCATTACTTCTATTTGTATTGGGTATCATAATCACATTAAAATTTCCCAGTACAAGAAAGATAATGGACTTGGTAGAGGGTGCAGCACAGAGTCACAAAGATAGTTAGGGGACTGGAGCATCTTTTGCATAAAGAGAGGCTGAGAGAGCTCTTCAGTCTGGAGAAGGCTCGAGGGAGACCTTACCAAGGTGTATAAACATCTGATAGGAGGGAATGAAGAGAGAGTGCCAGACTCCTCTCAGGCTCAGTAGTGTCCAGTGACAGGACAAGAGGCAATGGACACAAACTGAAATGCATGAAATTCCATCTGAATGCAAGAAAACATTTTTTTTTTTTAATATTTTTTTTACTGTGACAGAGCACTGGCACAGATTGCCCAAAGAGGTTGTGGAGTCTCTGTCCTTGTAGATACTCAAAACATAACGGGATATAGCCCCGAGCAACCTGCTCTAGCTAAGTAGGGGAGTTGGACTAGATGATCTCAAGAGGTGTCTTCCAACCTAAACAATTCTGGGATTTTGTAAGATATCATTACTTATTTACCTAAAAGTAACTTAACCTTTGTAAATATATAACAAGTTCCAAGGAGTCTTAGTTTGAGAAGTAATATTTTTAAAAATAACTCTTTCTCAAAACTTTCAACTTTAAAAATGAACTAAAAGTAAAATTTCACTATTTTAACATATATTAACTAAATCTCATTGCAAATAAAGGCACAAAGATCAACATTTAAATAAAAAGATCTGAATGTGTTTTTCAAAAGCAATACATGGAGGATATGACTGGCTGAAGTCCCACAGCATAAATATGATATACAAAAATGATCTAAAATTCTTATTGGTGGTACTCATCCTGTAAAAGCTCTTCCTTTTCAACTCCTTTGCAGTTCTTGATCAGGGTCAGATGATGATATCAAGCAACCTAAACATATTTATATTATATATCATATGACACATATATAATATTATATAAATTATGGGCTTAGCTGAAACAACTAAACTCACTTTACTTGTAATCTTGGCTAGATTTCAATCTAAATCTCTGGAGGTGAATAGCTATATACATTAACCCAACATGACATACAGCCTTTCAACCCCAATTCTAAATCAATATGAAGCTTCAATTAGGAGCCGCTTACCCAAACAGAGAGATAAGAGGAGAAAAGAGCTATTTATGACCTACCTGCTACTTTAATGGGTCATTATGAGGAAAAAAAAAAAACCAAAACCAAACTCCACCTCCTCACTATATTAATGGAAAATGTCCTGTAGGCAAGTATGAGGTCATACTTTCATAACTGTTAAATTTGAAAGAACTGTCTGTCACTTTCTTATTTCTAAACTGTATTAAAACTTTGTATATATAAGTGCTATGAACAAAATTATCCTGTTTTAATGAATCACCGGGGTAAAGGGCATGTATCCAAATATTACCAAAACCAATTAAATTTTTGCTTAATACTTTGTCTGCTAAGAACATCCCTCCTTTAAGTTTCCCATGAAGTGCTATTTCTGTGGATGCAACTTCTATTACAACCTGAATGGGTGTTAGCCCTGCCGTGATGTATATTCCGCTTCTGACAGCATTATACGAGAGAAATTCCACTTATCATTGCTGGTAAGACAAACTGCTCTGCAAGTTCTTCCAGGGAGTCAGTTCAGTGGTCAGTGGATCAGTGACCCCTCTGAACTTATGATGTATTATTTGATATTAGATAGTATTAGTTGGCTTTTTTTAAGCTACATATAAAAAAGTTTCACTGTGTATGCTCATGAGCATGTCTTAGTTTTATTTTCCTGAGGTTTTCATGTGTTTATAAGTATGCATTTTAATTCAAGTCACAAAAAGATTAGTATGTAAATTACATAATTACTTTAGAAGCAAAATTAACAACAATGAAAAATATTGCCTTATTATATTTCTTCTGGAAAATGAAAGGGTATTAGTGTAGACTTCCTCTAAAAATAATAATTATCATAGATATGTGAGGAAAAGTTAATAGTTCTTCTTTTCATCTAGTTACAATCTGAAAATTTTAATCTCATTCTGTTTACATTTTGAAGTTCCTGAGTTAAGGGAAAACCTATTGTATTCTAATTCTTCATTAAAAATAAAGAAGAAATGGAAATACTTTACCTCTAGTGAATCTGAATCTAGTTAGTTTACCCAGTTGTAAACCACTATAAAAATAAAAATGCTTGCATATTTTAAGTTTAATATTGTATGTCTAAATAACTTGGAATGCCTTTCATAGAATTTATGTGAGAAGTATCAATATAAAGAATTTACCAGTCACTATAAATGTAATCTGCAATGATAGGTTCCAATGTAGCTGGACAGTCAAGGGATCAAGCACACTAACTGTAATCTTTCAGATGTCAAAACACTCACATATGTTTGCATTTACTGAGGCAGAAATGATAGCTTACAGCCTTTAATCGGTATTGGAATTAGTTTGCCTACACATTTTAGAAAACTGACTTTAATGACAGCATTTAATGTTTTCTTATTTGCAAAATTCAGGAAGTGACATTTTAAGATGTTCCTTCCTGATAGATTCTTTCCTCTGATGCCTTATTATAGGTGAATTACAGTACAACTGCATCACTGTTTCGTTATTTGCACGGGCATTTTGGCCCTAAACAGAATTTTATTATCTACAAAGCATAAAAATACCTAGTACTGCAAAGAATTAATTTAGAGAACCTAAGCATATTGCACAGAACATAAAGTTGACCTTTACCGTCTACAGCTTTTGGAATGGAGTGGGATGTGGAACACATCATAGATTTAATGTGGCACAACGGTGTCTGCAGAAACTTGGGTGGGACTGTGACTGCCTGCCCATTGCACCCGATGATTGAATCTGCTGTCACCAGCATCCTGATAATAATGAACATTCAGCTTAACGACCGTGATTATGATTATCATAATTGATGTGCAAGTGCAGTGTGTGGGGATCATTACAACTGAACTGTACAGCAGAGAAACATGCCTTAGTTATGGATAATTTTACTTTTATGCATTGATTGGGATAAAATATGCCTTTCAAGTTCAACAGGCCAGCTTAATATAATTTTAGGAAGATTTCTACATATATGAATTGATGATTACGAGCTTCGTGCAAAACAGTCATTCTATCTGTTTGTTTTGAATTGTTTCATTCCATTAATAATGGGAAATAATTAAATAATTAGACGTTGTCAAGTGGAAATCACTTATAGAATGCTGCCAGCATTAATCAAATATCAAGTTCAAATATTTGATTGTCATGGCCTCGCCTAGTCTAGGAAAAATAGCCCTTGTAATTCACCACCAACACAATTCTATTTTTTGTGGAGCTGTAGAAATTGGGCTGTAGTCAAGACTCTGGCATTTTCACACTGCATTGTGTAGCCATTAGAGCAGGCAATAGTTGCTCCTTATGTAAACTGTATCACTTCTATCCTTGTCACCAGAGGCAGAGAATTACAGACTCAAATTCAGCCACTGTAGATAAAGATACAATCAACAGCTTCAGCTGATTTTGTTGGACAGTGATTGCCTTCAACTGATATTGTATGAAGTTGCAGAAGTATTTAATTAAATCATGACATATCTAACAGACAAACACCAGTGTGTGTATGTGCATTAAGCTGGAGTTTATATGTAATGAATGTTACAATATAAGTATAACACAAAGTAGAATGTAATTGATTTACAGTAGGTATAAATTTGGCTCTTTGTCCAAGAGCTGGCAGAAATTTCCTATCTGGGATAACAGAGATAACAGACAAGGGAAAAAATTCTTGATCTTTGACTTGCTTTCTAACATGATTGTTAGAAGATTGTAAGAATCAAATCTCTGTGAATGACTCAACTACATAGTTCCTCTCATATGACTTCACTAAGTTGGGACTTTCTATGATGAAAAAAGAGAAACCTTTGTGTGTCCAAGGAATTCATCCTATTTTATATAGTCTGCTGCCTCTGAAAGTTCAATAGCCTCTGTGGTTTTCATTGTTGCTTGCATTACGGTCCAAGTGGAATCAAATTATCAGGTAGAGCACTAAGTTCCAGACGTGTGGGAAGAGGTCCACAAGGAGAATGTAACGTGGCCTGAAAATCACAGTAAGTGATTTCTAAGTGCCTTAGAAAGTGAGTATTACTCTTCTACATGGCCATACCCAACTCATTTTCTTCTACATTCTTCTGAGACCACTGTGTCCTCTGGTTCTACAGCAATTTTATCTTTCTATAGAATTACTAAATGGGAAAAATAGGGCGAGACGGGGGGAAGTAATTTGTTATGTTTGAAAATTAGTTTCATTCCTTGTAGGACCAACAACATAAAACAATTGTGTCTGGTAGATGATGTCATTGTGACAGAATTGTCACTATTCATGCTTTCCCACCCCTGATTATACTGAAATTTATTTAAATTTCACCTTAAATCCATTTTTCCTAATCTTGCAGCAACTGGACTTGGGATAAGTATAATGTACTTGTGTAAACTTTTTCTTAGATTGTGACTCTGTGACAATTTTTTAAAGGAATTTGCTTGTTTACTTTTCATTTTAATTAGGAAACGAATATTAATCAATATTAGCCTTAATATAATGAGGCTAATGTACATCTGTACTATCAGCCTCATTACATGTTTTACAACTTTTAAGGCCATATTTACTCGTATGCTTTGTGACAAAAGTTACTAATATGCAATAAGAAGAGCTAGCACATATTTTGAATATCAGATTCTTAGTTCCCCAGTGCAACTGCTATGTGTTTTCCTAGGCAATGCACAGCTGACATAGTAAGGTAGCCAGAAGTGACTCTATTGTAGGGGAATTATTAGATCTGTAAGACTTGTTACTCTACCAGTTTCCTTATGAGCCATGTCAGGGATAATAAGGGTTGTTGCCAAAGTGTGTTGCACTCCAGCAATCCCTGGCCAGTGACATGGCTCCTGTATGATTATTACTGCTGGCATGACTTGAAGGATCTATTCAGATGATCCAAATGGACCCTTAGTTTGAGTTATAAACTAACTGTTTCCAAGATAAGATTACATTCTGTCACTTTTCTTTCTACCCTGAGTCCTGCACCAAACCAAATAATTTAAACCGAAGGATCTAGTCCTACAACAATACATCCCATACTATTAATGGAAAGTCTATCTTTTGTACTCTGTAGCATATATTTTCAGCTCTCAGAACAACCACTGTGTCAGAACACTGCTGTATTTCCCTGCCTCCACATAGGGCAATTCCTACAACAGCATTACTCTTCAGAGCTGTGAGCTCCTTTGAGCTCAAGCATTCGGCTACCTGGTTAGGTAGTACAGAAAAAAGAAGTGTTGCACAATTTAATATTGTAGACTAGCTTAATAAGAAAGTGGTCTTTGAAACTGGGTGACAAAAATGGCTTACAGTAACTTTTGCAAATTCTGAATTTTTTGCTTTTTTTTTTAGTAAATGTCATAATGTACAGTTGAGAAGCAAATGTATTAAATAAGGCAGGACTATGTCATATCCAACAGTGGGAACACCAGGCATTACCTCTCATTCACAGGACTAGAATGAAATGTCTCTCATTATAAGATACACCCATTCAGTCTTCCAGGGAAACAAATAATAATTTCAACTTTTGACAGCTGACATAATGATTTTTCCAGATTCCTTACTGAATGACTGTGTCATATTTACAGAAAAACATTTTGTTATGAGGATCACTTTCAGAGCTCCCATTGGAAAAGTTCTTCAGCTCTAGATTGTTTCCTTTGAGAAAATCCTTAAGGTCACCACTGCTGGGCTGCCTTTGAAAAATGCAATGTTTGATAGATGTAATGAAAATTATTATCAACTATCAGTAGTCTTTCAAATGATTGTTGTAATTAAAATATACAAAATGTATCCCTGGCTACTGTTTAACTAAATGCAGAAAAGAATCTGGCAGGGGGATCGGTCTAGATGATCTTTCGAGGTCCCTCCCTTTCCCTAATGTGATAACTGGAACAATGAAAAGAAAGTCTGGAAAAACTTTCTGATGAAGGTGACTGAGTTTACAGGGTCTGATTTTGAGGGAATACTACAAACTAGTGACTGAGAAGAGTCAAACCATTCAGTTATTTGCATAAGAAATACTGTCACCACTCCTCTAATCAAATCTATTCTACTGGCTATTTGTAAGGGTTTGTCGGCAACTAGTTGAATATTTTATAAAACCTGATTTTCAGTACTGTAATTTCTCAACGGGAAAATGCAGTCCCTTGATGATGATCCAAGGCTTTGAAGAATAAATTGATTTGAAAGAGAAAATTAGATGGTACTTATTATACTGTCTAACTAGCAATCCTTTGTCATTTGTCTGTTGGATGATAAATGTCTTGCTTTGCCTAGCTTCCTCATTTAATAATGTACCTTGTGTGTTAGTGGCAGAAAAGAAAATCTTTCTTTTTAGTAAGAGCTAACTCTAACCAATATTTCTTTGAGGGACATGTGGGTATGTTATAACTTTCTAAATAATTCTCATTGTATACATTGCTTAAAAATTTTAAAGCCTCCTGTTTAATCAGAAACACTTTAGAAATAAAGTATCTTGACCAGTTCCTTCAGTACATGCTTAGAGCACACTACAGTAACTTGTGGCAGACTTTTTAATGCAAAAAAAATAATCAGTTGAGCTGGAAATAGTAGTTTGAAGTTGCACACAATTTGTTTTGTTTGTACTGTTTTTAGGTGTTCACTATTTGGATATTATTTTGTTTGCTGAAACTGAAAATCCTCACACTGAACTGGAAAGTTCCTGGCCTTGCCTTTTGCTGACAGTTTTGGGTGGGCTGTTCAGTATTCTTGGAATAAAGTAGATCTGTTTATGTGTCTGCCAAACATAATGTATTTCAATTCAATTCAATTTGCCACAATAGTGAATTAAAAATTTCTCTATTTTGAAGTAATTTAAAATTATTTATGGAACAAGTCTGCAAAAACAAGCTACTTTTTATTTGATAATGCTCACCTAGACATTGTTTGTACTGGTTAAATAGAGTTGAAATTAAAATAACAGAAAGCTTTTCACAATCATCCAGGAATTACATGGTCTATATAACTGTTGAAAAATTCAGGTATGAGAACTGATCCTTGGCACCTAGCATAACTGAGATATATCTATGCAGCTAGGTGAGTTTACATCAGTTGTGGATCTGGCCCGCAATAAATATAATCAATATGTAGATGAATACTATTTAGAAAGAACGTTCTAGGAAAAATGGTATTACCCATTTTCACAGAAAAATAGACCCTGTTTTTTTCTTCATCTTTAAACACGCATTGCTGGTGAATTTGCAAATTGAAGTCTAAGTTCAGAAGCACATATTCTGTTCACTTCTTGCAACAGATATGCTTAGCACTACAGAATGTTGCATCTTCAAATGGTGCCTGAATGACCTATTTTGTCACGCTGACCCATTATGATTGAATAGTTGTATAATTTGTAGTATTATTAATACCTGTAGCTGTTCTGAATGGATTCTAAGAGGTTATGCCAGGTATGTGCCCAAGCTGAGAGAAAAACTGCAAGTTTTTGTTGTTTTGATGATTTCTTAAGAGAGCAAGAGTAGATTATTCTTAAGGCAGTAATACTTCAGTGAAGTAGGATGGATTTTAGAGTAATCTACATTCCCTGAACAGGAAAAATCACAGTAAAAGCTTTGTGCACTTACGTTGGAGCGAATGAGAGACTGTTAGTAATACAGACCGCTTGTTGTCTTAACGGTTTGACATAAGTAGCTACTGCTTCTCTCTTTAAACTTTGTACCATGAATCAACTCTGAACACATTTGCTCCATCATTATAATACAATATTCACTTTGGAATACACTTAAGTGTTTATTCATTTAATGCAATGAAGAGCTGGTTTCAATATGCCCTATATAAAATCATGTTAAAAGGATGTTCCACCATGATAGAGATAAGAAAATATATTATTCTTTCTGTTATAGTTTTTGTTGATTTCAGTGTAAAATATCGTAGGATCATAGAATCATAGTGGTTGGAAAAGACCTTTAAGATCACCAAGTCCAACCATTTACCTATCACTACCAATCCCATCTCTAAACCATGTCCCTAAGCACCACATCTACACGTCCTTTAAATACCACCAGGGGTGGTGACTCCACCACTTCCCTGGGCAGCCTGTTCCAATGTGTGACTACCCTTTTTGGGAAGAATTTTTTTCTTAATATCCAACCTAAACCTCCCCTGGTGCAACTTGTAGCCATTTCCTTTTGTTCTGTCACCTGTTACCAGAGAGAAGAGACCAACACTCACCACTCTACACCCTCCTTTCAGGTAGTTGTAGAGAGCAATAATGTCTCCCCTCAGGCTCCTCCAGACTAAACAACCCCAGCTCCCTCAGCTGCTCCTCATAAGACTTGTTCTTCAAGCCCTTCAACCAGCTTCGTTGCCCTTCTTTGGACACACTCCAGAAACTGAAAGGTGTACCCACATAAGGAGTTATTGATGAATAGGTGCATAATCATGTTTTAATATTCTAGAATGAGAGTTATGGAATTATTCAGGAATAACATTTCAGCTTCAAATTCAGACTTCAATTCTATTTAAATAACTACAAGTTTTGATGAGTTAATGTACAGGGGCAATAGCACCTAAAGTAAGGAAGATACAAAATCTGTGATGGAAACAATATCTGTTTCATAACTGTATTGTTTTTGTTTTCCATAATGAGACTATTTGAGTAGGAATTTACATTTTGACTATGGTAACAGGAACTAATAATATTCGCAGCCATTAGCTTTGAGATGTGTTACGATCTCTTACCTGTACTTGTATGAAGGTATGACAACCTGAGTGGAAAGCTCTTATTAGCGATTTAATACCTTGCTCTTCTAAATTATGAAAGTCTTAAACTTAGGGGAAAAGAAAAAAAAGAGAAATAATAAAAACTTTGTACATTAATGTGAAACTGCTTGATTGAGCAATGTAGTGTCAACCATGTCTTTCTTCTAATGCTAAAAGTAATGCACATAGACAGAGTGACAATCAGACTATAGCCTCCCATCAGCTGTAATTAATCTTTTAGTTAACAGAGACTAGAAAAGCTTCTCATCAGCCTCTTCTGAAGTCTGAGGCACCCTGTTTTTTGATGTTTGCATTCTGAGTAAAATTGTCCCCACCAGTTCTAACAAATTGAAACACCAGGCTAATTATGGCAACTAATGAAGTGTGTGGAATGGTCACAGCTTGTCGTGAAACTGTTCCTTCAGCTCAGATTAGAGTTTCATCAATCACTTTTTTAAACTGATCCAGAATTGCTTCTGCCCAGTGCTTGGCATTTTTAATGCTGTTTCTGTAATTGGTTTTTTCCCCAAAGCTTAGGCTATTTTTTGAAATATTACATTCTCAGGACAGGACTTACAAACTCCAGTTTATAAAAAAACATTTCATTATTGCCTCTATCAGCTGATCAGGTCCTAGAAAGCTAATAAAAGAAGCAGAAATATAAAATTTGATATATAGCTTTTAATCCAGCTAAAGGTAGCAATAAAGCATATACACATATATGTATATGAATCATTATTACTGTGGGCTGGATGTATACTGCAATCTCATGAGACATAGTTTGTGGGCTGGATGGTTCAAATCCCACTGAAGGACCTAAATGAAATGAATGAGTTGGTCTTAGCTTATTTCCTAGTGGGTTGTGGTCCTCCATATATCACTCAAAGAGTCTGGCGTGATTTGTAGTTTTTGCAGATGCCCAAGACTTTGGCAGGAGAAAGACCAAAATCTGTTGCTATTTAAAAAAAATTCAACACTTCAGGTCAAATCCAAAGTCCTCGGAGAAGTATGGAAAACTTTACAGTGTAACTTATATTGCTACTACACTGTCAATGAATAAATTAGCATATAAAACATTGTAAAAATTCCTAGTTCCTGTTCATTTATAAGATATAATGGTACTCTGCTATACATTGAAAGTTCTGCATGGACATTAAATAAATAAATGTTAAAGAAAGTCTAAGGCTAAATTCTTTCCTCAACCTGGACAACAGAGTATGGAATTTAGTTTGTAAGTTATCTGGCTGAAAAATGAAATAAACTTTTGCTCATGTGCTACCATAGAGTATGCTTGCAATAGTTGTTACATTTAGTATATATAACATGTATTCATATCAGAACCATGGCGGCATGATTTTAGTTTTTGAAGCGTTCAACAATCTATTTTTTAAATTTATGCTAATATGTGTAATCTATTTCATTTTTTCAGCACCATTGAATCTGAAATAATGTTTGGCTATAAATGTCAATTGCTCCTCTCCCTGAAGTTTCTTAACCAGCAGCAGTTTGATGGAACTAGCTTCATGTCAATGCCAAAACAAATCTATGGCAGCTGAGTGAATAATCAGTGTTTGCTGATACTATTCCTGAAATATGTCAAAGAACTGGTGGATTTACACAAAAGAAAAAGTGCCATTGAAAAAATGAAAAAAAACGTGACACACAAAGAAGATATGTTATCATATATGAATGAATGCAGACAGAAAAAATAGCAATAGGTATTAACCTAAGAGCTATTGTTCCAGTTTTATTGATTGGTGAGAACATTTGTGAAAACTAGATAGGAGATGAGTAGTTTTTCTAGTGTTAGCTGATCTCCAAAGTAAGCTGCCTGCAAAATGAGAAAGGCCTTTTCCTGTTTGTTCATTTCAATCTCTTCCGAAGGTAGCTTACAGTTGCAAAACAAGAAAGCTGTTTTTTCTCTTCAGCTTTCATGACTGCTGGGGCACATTGCTGACTCATGTTTAGCTGTTTGCCCACCAGGACCTCAAGGTCCTCTTCTACAGAGCTGCTACCCAGTCTGTCAGCCTCCAGCCTGCTTTGTTCCTGGGGTTAGTCTGTGTCAGGTGCATTTGTTCATACTCTATTTTGTGAGGTTCTGTCAGGCCATTCCTCTAGCCTGTTTATATCACTCTGAATGATAGCCCTCAAGTGTATCAATGGCACCCATTAGTTTGGTGTTGTCCATGAACTTGATGACAGTGCATTTCATTTCCACCTCCAGGTCACCAGTGAAGATCTTAAATAAGATAGGTCCCAAGATAGCCCCTGAGGAAATACATTTGTACCCAGGTTCCAGTTAGAGTACAAACCATTCGTTGCTACCCTTTGAACCTGCTAATCCAGACAGTTATTGCATCTATTATTCTACACATCTAGACTATAATTTACCAACTTGATTAAAAGGATTCTCTGGGAGATTGTGTTGAAAGCCTTGCTAAAAAAGCTAGACAGCATCCAGTGTTCTCCTTTGATCTGTGTATCTAGTCATTTCATCACAGAAAGCAATCAGGTTTGAAAGCATCATCCAGAACGATGTCAAACCAGATGAAATCTAACTGGAGTACAGTTTTTGCTGTGTATGCCAAACACAGTGCAATCAATGTGCTTTTTTCCCCCCCATTATTATTGATTCTAAATGATTACAACTTTTTTCAAACTGATACAACTTGACCTGATAAGATAAAAAATATTTTCACTTGAGGATTGAAATTCAAAATTCTTCCTCCTTAACTCCTAGTGGCATGATTTTGGCAAGTTAGAGAGAGTTGCAACTTGATCTTGGCAGGTTAAACATTTTCTGGCTTTAGGCCAGCAGGTTAAAAATGGTTCTAAGTTTGTCTTGGCAGTCAACACTTGGCACTGGCTTATTTTCAGCTGGAAAGATAATGTTGTAGTTGAACAGATTAGAAAATGAAAAGGGCAGCTCATAAGTGGCATAAGTCAAGATACTTATCCCTGAGTGCATTATTTTCTAATACAGGTCCTGTTGCTAGCAGAGTGTGTGTGATGGACAGGACAAGGAGCTGGCTTAAAAATACAAGCACTATGATAAAAAGATGTCCTTTACTTTTTCATCAGATGCTTTTAAGATTCTATATTTTTCAGTACATAGGAATGTAGTGTTAGGCATAGTTCCACCTTAGATTTAATAACTTCATAAAAGGGTTATGTATTACTCATCAGTATGTTTTCATACTTGATAGTGTTATTTATACATCTTAAATGAATTAAGATGAACATCTACTCCCCTCTTCAAAAACATTTTGATAAAATATCCTGCAAGAAGTAGACATTTGCATGACAACAGCAAATAAACACCTCTTGGGATTCTGAATACCTACTGAACTATTTTAACTGCACATTTGTTTTTTAGCCCAGATTCAGTAAAGTTCAAGGGTATCCAAGTATGAAATAACTTGCAGAGAAATTCACATTAGTTTCTTAATTTAATTTACTTATAAAAAACCCTACATTCCTTGAAAAAATAGAATATTATCTTTGACAATTTTGATTCAAATACAGACATTCAGAACAGAATTTGGGTGATGTTGTTTCATACCATTGACTAAAGTATGGTACAGCATGCAGTGTAACTTTCTGTGTGGCAAACTGTACTGATATTGACTCTAATTATGTTTAAAAGTACCTGTAAAGTGTCTACATAAGGTGATTTATTCATCTTCAGTAAATTAGCTTTATACTCATAAATAAATTCATTATCTGAACAGTTATTTATAAAGGACAATATATTTCTTTTTAAAGCATTGCAAAGCTAGCTAGTACATGTTTGAGAGGAAGGACCAGACAGTGTCTGCGTTGCAGATCATCAATAAATGGAATAAATAAACTTGGAGGGTACAGCTGGGAATTCCACCCTTCCTTCCCCTTGGGCAACCACAATGACTGCGGGGTACTAAGTAAATGTAACAAATGCAAATTTGGACCACAAATCTTCATTGCTGGTTATATTACACATGACAAAAAGGACAGGCTAGTTTCAGATCCCAGGTTAATTTTAGAGAAGCGATGCTTATGAGAAAAAGTAATTCACTGGACCAAATCCTTCCTATTTTTTCCTTTGTCCCTCCTTGCACAAAACTTCCATCAAAGCCAAGAGATAATTTGCCTTTGCTTGTGAGAAAGCACTGTAAGGTTTGACACATTTGTAATCCTTAATGAAGACAGCTATTGCAAAGTATCTTATTTGTTTAGAAATATTTGTGCTTTCCTTGTCCAATGGCTCAAACTATTGCATTCTCAAAAGCATGATTATTTTCTGTCATGTCATAGCTTAATTTGTGCAGCTATGGAAGGGTACCGTGGGATATGCTTTTGTTCCTTTGTCCAAACTGCTTCTAACCATGTAGGAGCAAAAATAGGCTCTTTTGAAGGCTGGAACACATCCTCTCCTACCTTGCACAGATGAGGACAAGACGTTTTAGAGCTTGACTTTTGTTAGCCAGTTATCTCCAAAGCAGAAATTAGCACATCTTAGCTGCTGAGCTAAGAAAGCAAACTTCAGTGAGCACAGATTAGTAGCAGAACACTTATTTCTTGGAATATTAGAGAAAGGAAGGAATAGAGTTATAATTTCCATGTTAGGCTGTCACAGAGGAGCACACACTACTATGCTGCTTGTACTGGACACATCATGCAGGAAGTATGTAAACCCATGTGATTATCACACCAGTGGTTTTTCAGATTCAAGAACCATAATTAGAAATCTTTAATCATTTCTAGCAAGCGCTGTTTGAGTTTGGTTTCCTCATTTATAATTCCAAAAGATGAAGTGTGTAAGAGCCTCTGATAGTTATAAATCTCCATGAAAATTTAAGTGTAATAATAATGAAATGTTTGTTACATAAATTAAATAGCAATTAATGTTTTCTCATTCTGTTTGTAAGACAGGATTAAAATAGTGGTGTTAGATTTCCTACTGTGAATATAATTTCCTGATTTTTTTTTTTTTACAACATATTATCATAATATCAATAAAAGACTAAAACTAATAAGTAGAAAAAAATTGGCTGATGTAAACATAACACAGAAGGTTATAAAGTTGCCTTTTTATGGCCATACAATATCATTTTATTTTAGGATCTATAGCAAGTTGATTCAAAGGGTAAGACTTGCACTTATGAAGTCATTAAAGCAAGTACAAAATTGCTTTCTACCATAGTCACCCAGTCTTTTTAAATCAAAGAGTTTTATTGTTGTTGATGATATTTGCATTTACAGGAGGTAATTAGGGAATGAGTTAGACTTTACACTTGGAGCCCTCAAGCTTGAAAAGAAGAACCATAAAGTAGGCAATTTAGGAGGGAAATTTCAGAGAACAGAGGGGAACAGGATCATAATATTTTAGGTCAGTTTGACCATCACTGTGTTGATCCACAATATGGAGAAGCTCATAAAGTCTTCATGGAATCACAGGTTGTTTCATTGCACTTACCCAAAAGGACAAAATTTAGAGGGTTTAGAATTGGTAGCACTACGAGACGGAGATAGGTGATGGCTTCTTGTTCTCTTCTGCGTTGTGCTGACAAGCTGAATAGGGAAAGGTGTAATTCCAACCCCTTCGTCACAGAAGTGGTCACTTGTCCACTGTAGTGCAGGGAACTCCAATTAGGCATGCTTTTCTGTGGAAGTCAATGCCTCTGCATTAACACAATGAGATCTAGTCCCTAAGGCATGATCCAGGCTTTTGTTATTATCTCTTATTTGAAGGGGCTAGTTGACCCAATTGGTTAACACGTTAGCTTTTCATTTTAATAGCCTTAAGTCACAGAAGACCTATTCCTCGTTTTTGGATATTTCTCCACAGTGGAAAGCAAAATTGGCAGTCTGTGCCCACCAGCCACAAAAACAGAGTTATGCCAAACAACAGTGTCCTGAACTTTATGGCTAATTAGCTGTTGAAGCTATGCCCAAGAAATAGGTTCTGTTGCCCATGGGAAGACATGTGTAGTCATTATTAATGTCCCTGCTCATATCTCTCAATAGGTCTTATGAGCAGTGCTGCTTAAAGAGACTAAATGTACAGCAGGGAATTAAAAATTACAGTACCCCTTTCACTGACTGAAATATTGTAAACTTGTTTCACTGGGGCCAGGACTGGTGTCAATGTACTTTGTGTGAAAAGTGCAATAGAAGCATTAGTATTTGACAGCCCTGGTTGAAATAAGTGAAATTAATGGAGCTCTTTTCATATACGACAAGGCCATGGCACCCCTTTCATGCTGCTTACAGACAGAGAAAAGTCAATACTTTTTTATTACTTGATGCTGACCTACATTCTGCACTACAAGTGCCAGGCCCACTAATTGGTTTCAGTTGTGAGAAAAGTTTGCCCCAAAGAAACACTGGAGCAGATAAATCAATCTTTTTTAGGGTAGCTTAGTGGGTTTTGAGCACTTGAAATGACATTTGTGTTGTATTGACAGAATAGGTTGTTACACTCATTTTGTCATGTCAGAAGGCCCTGTACTAGTTGGAAGTATTGTTAACCAGTATTGATAAATTTGCTAAGAATAAAAGTTAGCTGGATCAACATTTTACTTGTATAACAACTTGCCATTTCTGGTTTGCTTCCTTGTTAGTGACCTCCGAGGCTATTAATAGGTCAGGAGGCTTACTGTGACAGCTCAATTTAAAACTTTAATTTTGCTATTACAAGCATTAGGATCATAGGGAATACTTAAACATGACCACTTAGTATTAAACAGAAGGAATTGTGCACTATGATGATACAGTGGCACTTGGCAGTACTGTCTGGTTTTCAAATAAAGTGTCCACATGAGCTGTGCCTAGCCTTTTGGGGAAAGCTTACCCTACACTAAGGACATAACTACTGCACAGACATTTATTCAGAATTTCCCATTGCATTCTTTTAAGTCTTGATGTTTACCTGTGGATGTTGATTTCAAGCTAAAGAGTGAGTTAGAGAAGTTATACAATTTATCTTTAAAACTTCTTCACATGCTACTTCTCCTAACCTATGAAAGAAATCTGCATTCATACAACCTAATGAAACTTTTATCTCCATTTATGCAACCAAATCTCTATTTATGCAACAAAATGAAATGTTGTAATTACAGAGAAAGACTATGCAAAGCTGTTAATCAGGTATCATAAGTTTCTAATAAGCTTATTGTCCCAAGTTTATCACATGCTTAACAGCTTCATAATTATTACAGACTTGATAGATTTTCTGTAGGAAACTACCCAAAGGGTGTATATGGAAGCTGAGAATAAATGGACATAATGGTACTTTCTGGCCTTAAAATCAGGGAATAGATATGCTACTGCTGTTTGCCTATTCTTGCTTTGGTCCAAAGCAGCTGACTTTCTACTTTATTAAATTTCCAAGAAGATACTTAATTGTAACTCCTAGCTCATTCCAAAGTGCATTTTTGTATTGCAAGAGATTGTACAATACTCTCAAAATTGTTTGGAAAGAAACACTATTAGTGCAAATTTATCACTAGAATGTGAGGGAAAGCATTTTCAAAGGCCTTCAAACTGATGTCCAGGTCTACAAGGTCTTGTTGGTTTGCCCATATTATTTGTACATTATCTGTACTTATGTATGTCTGCATACTCAGATGTAAAATCTCTTTAGAAGTTGCTTTAATAATGACATTCCAAAGATAAACTATGTGAGCATTTGGCAAGTGTAATCTATTGCATCAGAGTGTGCTGATTGAGACAAATCTTTGCTGACTTTATGTCACCTTTTTTGACTCCATTGTTTAGAACTGATGAGTACACATGACAGTCAAGTAGTCAAATGTATTGAAAGGGTCCATAGGTCTTGTTAAGCTCTGTCAGTTAAACTTGAGTCACTTACAATTTACTAGAGTGAAAGGAGTCAAAGCTTGACAAGTTTAAAAAGGAAGTGTTGTATTAACTACATTTGGGAATTTTAAAATAGGTCTCGATCCTGAAAATTACAGGTCTCTGATGCTGAGAATTATATGGCATAATTTAAGAATGCATTGTGGAAAAATTCCATACATCTCAGCACCATGCTCCTATGATCCTGACATTGCAAAACTGTAGGGTCAATCTCACCAATATGTGGGAATTCATAATTGTAAGCTAATTAATTCCAACCACCAACAATGAGGGGCTGACAGTGAAAATAGTTTTGAAGAAACAGTTTTTTTCTCCACGGAGAACTTCTGTTCTTGCAGCTTCAAAAGCTTTATCTACATAACTTCCTAACTTCTATGCTATGTAACAATTGGCTTAAACTCAAGAAGATCATGACAGCCTACCAGAATCAGCCAGCACTGCATTGCAATGTTTCACTGCATGATTTGGACCTACATTTCACCATCAAATTACACAGATGTAAGAACATGGCTTGCAGTTCCTTTCCCTTTGTGCTGCTACAATGGTACAGTGGGATAGACTCTCTTCAGCGCTGTGAAATAGATCTTGCAAGGCCAAGTGGTATTTTCAAGCCTTACTTTCTCACGCTATTGAGACCTGATTAAAATCTGTATTTTCAAATACAGAAATGTCTGGGGTTCTTTTCCTAAAAAGAGATTTTTATTTTACATGAATACTGTGCAACATTTACCTAGTACACATTCTGAACTTCTTTAGTTACTCCAACTGTAAAGCCAGCAGCACTTCTATTTATCCATCAGACTGTATGATGTTTCCTAAATGTGGTCAAACATAACTGCTGTCGTCATAATCAGAGCCAGTTGTTTAAATGCTCAGTTGTGAGTATCTAGTGAAATAGCTTTAAATAACAAGATAAACAGTACAGCTGCCAACCCAAAGTAATCTTACACTGAGGGGGCGTGTGGCACAGAAAATTTCCTCTTTGTCATTTTGATTTGAGTTTGAAGCTGGACCTGGGCTTAGTTCCAGCTCAAAAAACTGTTCACTTCAAAGGCTCCTAAATCGTCCCAAGGAGCTAATTTTGGCAGCCAATTGTTTTTGTTTGGCCAGGCATCCTAATAGCAAAAGCCGTCTGCTCCAGCAACTGAAGAATTCTTCAATGCTCAGAGTTACCATTCCTGATTTTATCCTGATGTGGGGGGTGTACACCTTTTACAGGTTTCCCTGTCTCACCCCAACTTCACTGCTTTTTTTGTTAAAATGTAGCTAACTGTCCTGCATGTAAATTAAAAATATACTTCCTATTTTCAAAATAAAGGATACTGTATTCTACTCTGAATTACTGCTTAATCCTAAATTATAACTGTATTATCTGTTTGCTTTCTTGGTAACTAGAGCTGGATTGTTGATTTTTTTTTTACATTCCTATGAACAATATTAGCCTGGTGAATTTACTGAATTGAATATAACTAGCTTCACTTTAGAAGCTTCACTTCACAGTTATGCTGGAGTTAAAATAATATTTATTATAATGATTATATGGACATATTTTCCTGTGGTAAGAAGGTGCTTGTGATGCCAAGCACGCAATGAAAATACTCCACCATTCTTAAAGTACCATAGGAAATACGCAAATAGGCTGTTTCTCCTGGGTAAGAAATCGGGCAGTACAAGGCATAGAGAAATATTAAAAATTAAATCTTGAGAACAGTTAAGAATGGGGCACTATTCACTTTCACACCACACAGGGAGTATTTAATTTTGAATGTATATGTCTACCTTGCTATTTTAAGATTTATGCACCAGAATGTTGGAGGAATCATACCAAATAACTTTAAGTGTGAGTTGTAAGAAATGATATGGTCAGAGTTTGGCAATACCAAGTGCAGATGAAACTCAGTTGGGCCATGCCAGTGCTTTCATGAAGCTTACCAGAAGTTGTAGTTGCTCTGTCTGTTCATGGAGATTCAGCTGAACTGTGGTCTGTGAAGCAGCTAAATCTAAATTATCCAGGGAATGTAATTTTTCAGGAAAAAAAGGTTTTCATTCTGTTTTTGAGAGAAACCCAAACCTTTCAAATTGTAAAATGTGTTGAAAAAGTAAAAAATTTAGCTTTCATTCACTCATGGCTTCAGATATTTTATGAAGACATTGTATTTCCATGCACTTTCACAGAGCATCACGTTGACAACAGAAAGCAGTAGGAAGTGTTCAGACCAAATTCTTTCTTAAAAATGAACCAACAGATCCTGGAAAGCTGATAATTAATCTCTGGCATGTTACTTTCAGAAAGGGAAACCAATGCTAACGAAAAACAAATATTGTGTATTGCTGATACTATTGCCAGTATTTTAGGGTCAGATAAAATAATTTTATTAAGAATGCTTTAAAACCTTTATCTTAAGCACCACAGACTTGCTAATCATTTACCATAAGCATTTATTAGTAGTTAGCTAAATCAAAATACTATTTTGAATACTCAGCTTACTTTAGTTTCTTATTTCTTGGCCATATTAACATTGTACTCTTAAGGCACAGGTTCACTTGCGTTTCTCTTATTAAATTTAGATTTGTAAGCATTTGTGTTTTAAAAAAAAATTAGTGTAGCAACCAAGAACTTTTCCTGCAAAAAACATGTTCAGGAACCACCCTGCTTTTATTTTTTCTACCAGAACTCCTAATCAATTTGTTGCCACTAATACTTATCTACTATATATTCATTGTTGTACCATTTCTAATGGAGATAGTTTAATATCCATGTTTGAATGTTCAACAAGGTAGAAAGGTTAAAATATTTCAAAGGTATCTTACTGTCTTTATCTTACCTGGTTGCCAGAGAGGAGAATATAATTTTGTATACCATGATTTGGAAAAGACTGTAAAATCTAGTCTTTGGAGCAGGAAATTTGTGCCTACAGTTACTTAGAATTTGAAATACATATTTGCTTGCAATTAAATAATTCAATTCTCATACTCTTCTTCAAAGCAATGTACATATAATAACATATGTTTCATATACATTATTTTGTATCATTCACTTTCTAACTCATATAATGAAATTTACCTATACCTATAAGACAATATTTAGAGCTCTAAAATACCTTAAAAGAAAAAACTGAAACCAGGAAAGCCAAACCTAATCTTCTTTTGTCTCTTTTGTTTCTTTAGGACTTTCAAACAGTGTTGCCATCGATTGTTCTCTTTGAAAAGTTTGGAAAAACTTATTCCCCAACTGGACAAATAGTGTAATCCTCCTGTAAGCTACGCAATGTGAAACACCTGATAAGTAATCAATAAATGTATTTCTGCAAATGCACAGCAGTTTGTTGACTGAATGTCCCATAAAGTACTCTTTCTGTAAAGTGATGTATACTGTGTCTGAAGTAGTGTTAAGTGATTTTACTTGATCTTTAAGCAGTACAGCTTCCAACATTAATAAAAATGGTTTGGTCTTTAAAAAAAAAAAAAAAAATAAAAAAAAAAAAAAATTCTGTATTTTGTCTAATGTAAATCCTTTAAGATACAAACCCAGAGTTCTCAAGTAAAAGACTTGGAACCACATTGTATTTCTTTCAGATTTGTAAGTGAGGTTAACAGTAAAAAAAGAAAAAAAATAAAAGTTACATCTATTGGGTTTTTTCTCACAACTATAAATGTATCTAGTTCATCATTGTTGTTCATAATTTTCAGTTTTAGTATACATACTTTTTGGATACTGATCCATCTCTTCAGAAGGACAGGATAGGCTATTTACATAGAATATACTATTTTAAATCATTTTAGGTCTTCAATGGTATGCATGGTAGGCTTTGTTTTGTCTAAAAAAAAATAAAGTTCTAACATACACACCTCATTAATAGATCAATTTTTCTATATCCACTTAATTTTCTTTATCAATAGCTGTATATTTATGCCTAGTCCCATGTTAAGCAGATTGATATGTGGGAACATACAAAACTGATATTTGTTTGCTGTGTTCGATTGCATGCAATCCTGCAAAATAGTTTCATCAGAGCCCAATAGCTTCAAAAGACTCAAAGAATTCAGCATCATGGGAAGACTTCAACATTTCTTAAGAGCAAATCACAAGCTAATTCTTAAAATTATGTGAGTGAATTTTTACAAGAGTTTTGTGCTGAATTCTCTAGTATACCATGTTTGCTTTTTGTATCATCAGACTATATTTGAATCAAATATATCTGTTTATAATATTCAAATCAGTTAACTCAATGGTAGGCTTTTTATTACTGAGTTTTGTTATGTGATTCTTTTGTCCTCTACAAATGTGCAGAAAACCTCCATCAGATGCCTGTTTGTATGAATACTTTCTGAAGTAAGAGTCATAAATTTCGCTTCCGCAGGTTTTCGACTGTCAGCCTGCGTGAAAACTTTTACTGCTATCATACACAAGAATAAAAGCACTTTCAATTCCATTACAGTAGGTTATGAATGCGGGCACTGGGCTGTAGTGTTGTTACTTTCTGGAGTTTGTAATTTTCAAGCTTTGAAAAGTTTATTCATCTGCATGGCAATTAGAAATTAACTCTGGGAAGTGAGAAGCAGCCACCTCAATACCTCAGTCTCCCCAATAAGAGTTAATCTGATCAAATGTATCCGAGTGCTTTAGTTGTTCATGGAAGGGATTGAACATGAAACACTTGTGCAAAACTGTTGATGAATAAAGATGCCACAGTATTTTTTATATATGAGAGCTATCTATTTGATTGCTTCAGCTTTAAGGTAGTTCATTACAGTAATTCACCCTGTGTTGCCTCTTTAACTTCATACCACAGTTTCCCATCAGTCCGATTAGAAATGGCAATACCTTTATCAGATTAATCTTTCTTTCTCTTTCTTCCTTGCAGTATCTCTGACCCCAGGACAAAACAAAGCCTACCATGCATACCAGCGCTCTGTGGGTGACAGTGCTCATAGCTAAGGGTCTAGAGCACAGATGGAGGTTAAAACCAACACTTCTAATTTTAATTGTTTGATACATACACAATTCCTCCTCTTAAGGAAAAAAAAGAAACCAGAATTTTTTGTTTCTAAGCAGCTAGCTTCTTCCCAGAAACCTTCTTACACAAAACCAGGTCTGTTCATTTTATCAGATAAACAAAATTCCAGAAAATGAATAAAGTAACAACTTTTATTACCTGCCAGGTTTGGGTTTTGGGTTTCTGCTGCCAATTTCATAGGGAATCCAATACTTTTATTTAACTGGAGTTCACACAGGATTTATGTCATTCGTAGGCATACGATATAACATCGAAACTATTTTGTGCCGCCACACTATAATCTCAGAATCCCTTCATTTCTTATTAAGTACATTCAGCATTTAGTCAATACATTTATACAAACCAGCTTATAATTATTCTAGAGGGACCTTTACCAATTCTTCAATTCTGTAGAGACTTTTTATTATTTTTCTTACTCTCTTAAACTACACATAAACACATCCAGAGAGTTAAGAGAGGAATAGCTTGAAGATTTTTTAAATATGAAAGGATATCAAAAGGATATCAATCTATGAAACTTTAGATGGCTCTGGACTTTTGGGTTGTTTTTTGGTTTGGTTTTTATTTTTAGTTTTAACTCCCATCTGGATGCTGCAGAGGTCAGGACTGTTTGCAAGTATGGGTCTAGAGAACCTACCCATACATTTTTTCCACATATGGATGAGGCTGATTGATAGAGAAAACTCCCAATATTAAAAGCAACAGCTAGTAATAATTTAAGAACACAGTCTTGGAATACCTTCAGCATGTTTGACTTCCTTGATTATAAAAGAAGCTCAGAATACATAGTATAGCTCAGGGGACACCAAGTAGGTTTTTATTATGTAGAGAAATTGGACATCATGAACGATTAAAAAAATAATTTAGAAGAGAGTGCTAGCAATCTGCAGTATATAGGAAAGGAGATAAAATTTAAATTTCAGCCTTGGGGTAGACCAGATTTCTTTGACTCTGAGGTAGACTACCACTTCCATTTGGTAACCCTATGTGGCAAGCAAGTGCATGTATCTGTCTGAAAAAGAAAGTTTTGTTTTGCTCTCTTGTTTAAATCAAAATGTTTGCATATTTTTATGTATAGGTTTTATATAAAACCAGTTAAAACTAAACTTTTCATATTTTTATTCACTGCAATATCTCTGTCTAGTGAACAAGACAGTAAGAATTCTGATTATTTAGTTATGTAACCATTCTTATTATCAATGTAAACACTAGGTGATTGTGCAAGTGATTTTACTTTACTCCTGTTTATCATTTTTATTGATATAGTTTACTGTATTGCTTTTAATTATCAAATTAATTCTTGTAATATATTTTTAATATTTTATTTGTTGTAGGTTTGCATTACTAATAAATTAGTTGATTTATAACATTCCAATACTTTAGAGAAGATATTTCTGGTTTACAGGGGATGTTACAATCTATTCTCACAATACAAAATCTTATTAACACAGTATGGGTATAGATAGAGGCACCAGAATAGGAACACTCTGAAAATTTGAAATGGATTTATGGACCTTGATGAGTCTGAAAGATATGCTGCCTCTTAGAAATGTAGTTGGCTATGGCATTTAGCAAACTATTCACAGTAGTATCTAAAAATCAAAAAAATCACTATGATGCCAGATAAAAAGACAAATATAAGAAGCTGTGTATTGGTCTTCAGAAAAAGAAGTGTCATTACCCTAATTGCTCCATTAAATGTATTTCAGTCTGTTGTAGTTGAACAAATGTGAATAGTAAAACATATTTAGCCAAACTATACCAGAGTGACCTGGTTGCTGTTTTCTGCAGTAACAAAATACGGTCCTCAGCATGGAGCGAGACATTAACGATTCTTGTTTTTCAGCCACAGAAACACAAATAATTTTTGTGGTTTGGACTGATTTAGTCCATGTGTATGGAGGAAAAAAATTACCGTTGAGCTTTTTCATACTGAGTGGCTGAAGAGGCTTATCAAACACCTTTGGGAAGCAGCACTTACTGGGAAGAACCTGTCATACCACCTCACTAGCAGAGTATCTCTGATATGTCACTTTGATACCTTTGTCTAATGCATAAAAAGCCTAGAATGTGATACTTTGATGTCCACTGATATGTGATCAATTGGTATAGATCATAGATCTTGAGAGAGTCAGATAATAATATAATTTCTTTCTATATCAGATACATTGACCTACCTGCCGGGTGCTAAGGATTCAAAGCCTCTATGCTAATGATCAACAGTCTTTGGGTTTAACCACCACTGGGGATCACATCACTCATAAAAAAGATGTGGGCAAAGTCATTAAAATGGAACAGTAATGTGCTAAAAGTTGCTTACAACATACCACATCATGAGAAGTTTCAGGGGTATTATAAAATGTCTGGTCACATCTTTTCTTACCAAAACTATCTGCTGTTACTCAGTGGATTAAGGATCTTTCAGTGTTGCTGTCCAATAATTCTGTTTGACTCCTACATAGCTGATGTTGTAAACACAGAAAAGCTCTTAATTTAGGTAATTTAAGAAATACCTTCTGGGCTGATCCAAGATGTTCTGAACACTTGTCAGAGAAAACATTTAGCTTGTAATGCCCTCTAGAGGCAGAACTGCTGTAATAGTGTTGGCCACAGATTTACACTTTTCTGGTCCAAATGTGATGCTGTAGCACTCAAGCAGTAGCTTTTTTTTTTTATTTTTTTTTTTTTTATTTTTTAATTTTTAAATCAGCTACACTTCACATTTCTATAGGGGCAGAGTTCTAGAACCACTGGGGGCTTTGGAACTGATCTAGATGCCTCATTCCAGACTTTTACTGATGTTGTCTCCAGCTGAGATGTGGCCATATCCAAACTGCAAAGCAAAATGGAGACAATAAATAGAGTAAACAATAAATAGAGTAAGCAATAGTAGAGTTTGACATTCCAGCTCTTGATGTTGAATAAGACTCTGAAAGCATCAAAACTAAAAAATATTTCTAACAGTTTACTGTTATTCCAAAGGACGTGTTTGTAATATGCCTTTCATAAATCTGTGGTCCTCAATTTAATGAATTTAGATGTTCTGCATAGTAGAGTTTGTTAGAAGGATGAGGAGCTCTTTTACTGGCAGCCATGGGCTCTTATACTCAGAATAGCAGAGACTGAAAAGCAGAGAATGTGCGTAATTCCTTAATTTTAAAATCTAGATTATCCCATATTAAAACAGAAACATTAACCACAAAGGAGTCATATCCATGGTCACATTCATGTAATCAGAAATGGAATTTGAGCCTTGAAGATGTATTTATCTTCACTGCATTTGTAAAATATTTAAATTTTTGATGAATTTTCTTTCATGAGTTGACAAAGTTTTCTGGTTGGCCTGGAAAAATGTCAGCAAAGAAGCTCAGACAATGCAAAGCTGGCTTGGCTTCATATTCCTCCATCTTTTAATAGTTCAGCTCATTAATGAGAAAATCATCTGGCTGCTGGCACAATCAGATACAGTCACTTATCAGTACATTGAGTTCAGTTTATAGTACTCCGATTCATATTCATGATCAGAGGATGCAGTGGAGCAATTCATTAGTGCACTGCTGCATTAAGCAATCACTGCCAAAATGTGACATATTGAGAGTTTGCATTAAAGTGCTTCCTTTGAGAATCTTCTTGTTAAGAAATTCCTAAGTGCAGAAATCTGTTGAGATAAATCACTCAGGCACTTCAAGAGAAAACACTGAGACTCCATGTATATAATATTTAGTTTAAAAAAAAAATTCACTGGTGCTATTGTATGTGTGACATGATCACATCCTCAAATGCAAGTTTAGACTATTATAGCAGGTAATAACACGTATAAAGTGGATTAGAATCACCCCAGAATGAACCCTCTTTCTTACTCTTAATTACTTTATGGCATCTAATGAATGTTAAGGTTGTTTTTGTTTTGGGTTAAGATATTCAACATAAAAAACCCAACTTTCTACATTCTGTATCTCTGCTCATGGTACAAATAAGGGGCACCTGCAATTGCAGTCTGTGCATGTTCACCTCACAATGACTCTGTTTTCAAAGAGACACTGTTTATAAAAGACACGCTTCTTGTGTACTATTGTGAGAAGAAGGTGAAAACAGGTTTCTGACTTCTTCTCTTGAAGTTTGTAGTACAGTATTGTGGTGATTCCTTGTCCACATGCTTCCTTTGATTCCACTGTATTGTTTTCTACTGACAACTGTTCTTCCAGTTTATCAACTCCTCAGATTTATAAAAAGTCTGAGCTACTCATTAGTAAGAGATGTGTAGAATGAAAGAAATGAAGGAAGTAAGGAGTGGAACTGTAAATTTTGATCACTCATATATAAGCAAAATTCTTTTAATATACCCTTAATGTAACTCCTCTCCCTTGAGTGGGATTATTTTTTTGTTTTCTCACTGGTATTTTGACCAAAATCCAGGCCAGTGAATCACTGCTAAGGGAGAAAATATGCATAGTATGTAAAAAACATGAAACAGATTGCCCATACTTTATGTTTTTGCAGCAATAACCATCTCATACATGCCCAGTAGCTTTGAATAAGAATGTGTAGTCAGCCGTGTTTCAGACACTGACCAAACAGCCTCTGACATGGGTCTCTGGTTACTTTAGAAGACATTTACTGGCTTCATTTTTCCTATTTTCCAAAGCTGTGTGCCAGATAGGTGAGATTCCTGTGTACCTGCAAGGAATCATTCACCCTCTTGGTTTTGTTTCTCTGCTTCATCTTTGCTTTTTTCCTCCCACTTGTTCCATAGGATACCTCTAGTTTATGATAACAATGGCATAAAAAAAACCTTGGCAGAAACTCATTAAAGACTAATTGGGAATAAAAAGATAAAATCTTTAAGAAATTTACATCTGTAAGATTTCTTTCCCTCTTAAGATCCTGTATTTCCTCCACTACAGTGTTGCCACCTGCAGATGAGGCAAGAATTGGTTTGCCATCAATCTTTTACTTTAGACAGCAGAGCAAATGGAGTATTCTGAGGCAGTCAGTGTGGCTTTTAAACAACATCTAAACATTTCTGTGTAACAGAAAGGTCTTTCTGATTTCTTCCCAGTCCTCTGAACACACAAGACAGTGCCATAAACATGCACATTTTGCAACTGTTGTTCTGACTGAACAGCTTATATCTTAATCTCATTTAGAATATATCAATGTATTTAACAATAGCTATATTTTCTAAAACTTAAATTTCATCCTTAAGTCCTCGTTAGTCCGGATGATTGCTTAAACTATCCATATTGCTAGGCTCTGTTTCCAAAGTCATATACAATCAATACAATCAGTTACAACTCCACTAAAGTACTTAGTTGTTCCAATGTTAAACTAGATACAGAAGAGCACTAGACTCTATATATCTAAAAACCTGTCCAGCTCTCTACCCATCATATTTTTTGGGAAGTCTGTTGTGAGGACAGACTTTATTATGGTTTCACATGAGGGTTCATGTACCCTGTTCAGAACAGACCCTTCTTTGCTGCTGCACAAATCTAAAGGAAAGAAAAAAAATAATTAAAAAGGGAAAAGCCAGTACAACAAGTTTAAGAACCAGGGCAAACGAGCAAAGAAAGTAGCGACTGGAAGAACCACAGAGACAATCTTTCCCATGAAATCTAGCCAGTGACATATATTGCAAGTAGTGGGAACATTTTATCCAAGCTTCGAACAGGAAAAAGAAAAAGATCTATTCTGGGCAAGGGCCAAAGTCACTTTCTGCTTTGTGCAAGCCAGTAATGGCAATTGCTCTTTATCTACAGTGCAGTGACTCAAAGTCACATCTCCTTGGTAAGGAATGAACTGGAAATTCACTATTGGCCCTGAGAAGGCAGGAATTTGGACCAAGACCACTTTTCATGTAGATGCTTGGTACCACAGCTCCTGCAACTTGTTAGTTCATCACTTGTAGTCTAATGACAGTTGAAGAGGATGACCGTGACAGACAGCTGTGTCTGTAAGCATCAAGAGAGAGCTTATGTTTGACCTAGTTCTGGAAATGATTAACACATGATTTAGCTCTCATTCACTCCTATTCATGGTCATATATCTCACAGCTGTTGCTGAACACCAAGAATCAGGAAAGGTTTTTGATGACTCTGTACTTTTCAAATGCATAATCAAATGGTGAGATCTGACCATTTACAATAACAAGATAAGTTTCTTATTAAAAAATATGAATATATGGTCCTGTTGCTCTCAAGTTTTTATTTCCATTTAACAGTGATAGTGTATTTCATTTATCATAAAATATATCCATGTGCTTATTTAATTCTTCACAGCTACTATGCATTGAGATGAAATCACCTAAGTAATAAAAAGTGTAACAACAATCTTTAAGGCACTTGAAAGATTTCCAAGTGCAGGTCTCCTTTTTTAACACTATATTTTTACAGTGAAGACTGCATGATCCCTCCTCCAGTGTAATTGTAATATTTAACCCATTTACATCTCTCTCATGATAACAAATAAAAAACCTGTAAGTCTATGACCAACTGGGAATTTTATAGTGCCGCAATAGTTTCACATGCATGCACTTAGAAATTCATAGCTTTTTTACAGATAGCATGTGACAGGTGTTTTACTGCTCAGTAGCAACCTGGACTGGGAGAGAACCTCCATGGGCTAGAAAAGTTTCTGGCAGGTTAACTCATTTGTCCTGAAGAAGGCAATGAGGCACATTATGCAAACCTATCCCTTTCAGAAGCAATGAGTAAGGGCAGGCATGTGTGAGCATTTGTACACTAACAAACAACTACAATTTGTAATACTCACAGAGTATTACAATTTTTGAGAATCTCCCCCACAATATAGTCTTCTGGGATCTCTAGCAGTGTGTAAAAACTCGTTGTTTCAGGTTTCTCTATTTCTGTCTCCTATCATTTTATTCCAGTTGTCTGGCTCTTCTTCAACAGTGATCGCTCCAAACATCAGGAGATTTCTATAGGACATGCTTACCACTCATTGGTCTTTGTTTCTAGTCTTCATACATCTGACTAATATAGACACACTTATAAAGGCATTCAGATGCAAAAGATTTTCAAAGCTGCTTTAGCTGAAAAACTCCAAGATGGAAAAATGTGTTCTTTCATTATGGATTTTTTTTTTTATTTTTTTTTTAAGAGCAGATAAAGAATTGGCAAAGAAAGTAAGGGTAGTTTTTTTACAAAGCTGATTGTCTTAACATGGGCAAAAAAAAATTGTTCTGACAATTTAAAAAATTAGAGAAATTGAAACTGTGTTTCAGTCTTGTGAATGTTTACTAAGTGTTATAATTTTATTATTCATATATTTTTCTCAAAGTCCAGGAGCTAGCCAGAATTAATAATTTTTTAAAGAAATTGTGGGTTTATGTTCATTTAGGAAGAAAATAACAATGTCTGTGTCAATGATTTCTGAGATTTCTTCTTTCTGAGGAATCTCAGATTCTATTATAAATAAGAAAAGCTCATATAAACAGCTGAAATCTGAAAGACTCAGATTTGCTCCTCATTATGGGTACATAAAGATAGATTGAGAGAAGATTCACCTTGAACAAGTCACTACTGACCTTCTGCTGAGCTTGAAAACTACTAGGCTGCCCCAGTTTTTACACTGATAAAAGGAATCTGGTCATGCTGTTTTCTCAAAATATGTTGATAAACTGGCTCTTCACAGCAAGAACATATTTAGCTGATACATCTGTTACTCAGATTGTCGCATAGAGTTAGCAAATCAATTCAAATATTAAGTATTTTATTGCTATTAAGAAGCTAGAAGCAAGGACTAGGGGGATAGGTCTTGGCACTTTCTATGTAGAATTTATAAGTAAATAATCTTAGAAACAACTGAGTCATCTCTGACAAGAGAAAGTAATTAAAGAGGGCAAAAGGACTTTAAAAATATTCAAAATTTTATGAATAGAAAAAATGACTTTACAAGAGAGATCTAAAATCCACAGAGATGCTCTCCTGGCCATGTCCAACAGGTTCCTGAGTAGACAATGACAGTGGTTTTAGAATATTTTTCCTAATCCAAATCTGAACACGCCTGGAATGTTAGAGCACTTAGAAGTAACTGAAAAGCATAATGAAAAGGTATAGTTTGAAATGGCATTCAGAGGACGCCAATGCACTGACAGAATAGGACTATGGAGACCATTCACTACTTAGTTGCTTCCTATGCATATCTCTTCAGTTCTTCTCAACTTCTGTACAGATTATTTTGTAGTCTAAAATACAGATGGAAGTTAATTTGTACTCTAAAATACATAGAAGATCAGTATAGACAGCATAGCCCCATATTTCAATAAACATTAGAAACTTATCTGCCAGAACACAGCCTTGCACAATAGGCAGTGCAATAGTTTAATTCAGAAGAGACCAGAGTAAGACCCTGGCATTATATGCAGCCCCCAAGCAACTTATTGCTGAAGTTATGCTTTCCTCTTTGGGAGTGGGACTGTGATAGGACACCAAGCTGAAGGGGGAAATAAATTGCCAGCTGAAGAAGGAAATAAATCAGAAGAGCGATAGGGATTAACACTGGTCAGGGTCCCAACTGGACCTAAGCCAACAGGCTGCCTTGGTTTAGTAGGGCTATTCAGAAACTGTTTGCTACCACTTGCTTTGAACCACTCCTGGAACCTCAGAGGTAACAGGTGCATGTTTTATAGCCCTCCATCATAAAGAGTTTGATGGGTTGCTGAAAGTGTTTGCAAAATGGGATATTCCTACATTTTTGACAGAGCTGACTTTAAAAACTACACCTAAACAACATTATAGAAAGTGTAAAATTATTTTTGTGTCATCAACTGGAATTAGAAGATGAAATAATCTATTTATTCTTGTGATCCTAGTAATACCCCTTCTGATAATGAAGCTTGCTTGCATATATTACTCAGTGATGGTTCCTAAGACAACTACAATCTGTATTTTCATGTGTCAAAGAAAATAATTGTGTTGATTTTTACCCCATGGCATTGTTGGTGCCCAGATAATCCAAATCTTCATTTAGGGACCTGAAGTGGAACCTATCAAAAAAGAGGAAGGTGTGGAGCAGAGCAAATTTTTGTGTGGATCTCCATCTACTCCATAGAAAACTATATCAGGAACATTACAGAAAAGAGCTAGTCTTCCCTTGGTCACAATTTATATCTTTTCTCAAAAAAAGAAGAGGCAAGAAAAGTAGTGATGCATGTCTGATATTGATGGAAAGCAGGTATGTACCTCATCCATTGAAAACATTGATCAAGGCCACTTTGCTCTTTTTTAATGATGACCCCATAAATCTGCCAGTATCAATGAAAGTCACTGTTATCTACTCGAGTTTCTAAATGGCTACGCTAAGAAAGCTAAGTCATAGCTAATGTTTCTTTCCAACCAGGAGCCAAATTGTCATACTTATGTCTTTTGAAACTTCTCTTCTGTTTGTTTTTCCTTCTGTTTGTTTTTTTGTTTGTTTTTTAAACAACACATGAACAAAACCAGGACAAATTAAAAAGGAGGAAGAAATTCCACATACCCATGGTTTTTTTTAATGAAATTAGTTTAATGTTCAAAGCTTTTTTGCATGTATTTTTTTTTCCCTGGGATTCAGTCAAGAAGGATGAGAACCCAACAGGATGCAGCGTTACTCCATGCATACAGTCTGTTGTCTATGCCAAACAAATTTGAATAAAAAAGGTCTGGAAAAGTGATGTTCCTGTTAAATGTCAATGTATAGGTTGTGGTTCAAGGTCAAATAAAAAACAGGATTTAAAATCAATAGTAATGAAAACTTACAAAATGTTCTGATCAAAATGCTATAGAAAACATTCTGTTCACCCTGATCTTCACCCAATAATGGACAGAAAACCATGACTCACCCAAAATTTCATATGGACAGTAATTCACACAATCTTTTTAAGATCACCCAACCTGAACCAGAACAGCATGATGGAAATGAGCCTAAAATAAACATATGTTGCCAGTTCGGTGACTGAGTGTGACTGCCCCATAACCACTTTATGTCTTCTTTAAGTAGCAGGATGGGGACAGAGGCTCAGAGGAAGTGTGTGCAATGGCTGGAATGGAACCCAGATCACAGGGGCTTCAACCACAAAGTAGTTCCAAATACAGAGTAAAAGGGAAGAAGACTGGGAAATGTAGCCCTCTGGAAGTATGATCATTTGAAAAAGTAACCCTATAACTACAGCTGGGGAAGCATTACAACTGCCAAAATTCCCACTTGCAAAACATACTGTACTTTGTTTAGTGAATCAAGGCTTTTGATTTGCCTATTTAATAAAGTCGAGTAAGTGCCAGACACCATACGTGGGGTGTTAAGGGGGTATGAATGAAAAAACAAACAGGTGGGACTGAGCTCATTCTAGCTCACAAACTGCTTTCAGAGATGTGGGCTTGCTCTGTACTGCAGTACTGTCTGCCAGCAGCACAGTTCCATAGCTCTCAGTATTACACTTTTGTTGGGGACTCTTCAGCAATACTCAAGGCAGCCTGAAGAACAGTTCTCAGGAACCCCAGTGTAAAACAGAGATTACCATTTCAATGTTTTATATTAAATATGTTCAGAATTGAGATATATTCTCAGCGGAAGACTTCACCTCGCACAATGGGAAGCAATAAGCAAGCCTTCTCTGAAGAGATGTTGAGAACATTTTGAAAAGGAAATTTGTATATTTTTTTTTGCCTCGAGAATACCAAAGAGATTCTCTAGACAGATCTGACTGTATTTCAGCTATTTTGGCAATGAAATCCCTCCTTAGCCTTGCCCCAACACACTTTCCTGTGTGATATGTACATGAATCTCAGAAACAGATGGAGTACACTTTACCCAGAATCTAATCCTAGTGAGGTAGAGAGGCCAGATGGTCTCGCTTTCCAAATGAAAACTTTCAGAGAGTCTTTAAACTAAGCAAAGATTTTATTAACATTGATGGCTGGATATAGTGTAATACACAGAGAAGATTAATTAGAAACCCTAATTAAATGTAACAGTGTAAAAGAACTGGAGCACTATTTGGCATAAAACAGCTTTTTAAGATTCGTGTTGAAACCTGGAGTCTTCAGCATGGCTGAACTGTGAAGTGAACAATAAAAAAGCAGAAACAATGAGGTTTACTAAAAGGTCCCAAACGCAATTCTACATACAATAATTTTGTGTATTTTTTATAGAATCATAGGAAAAAGGGGTGAAATGAACCTTTAGAGGTCGTCTAGTTCATCCCCCTACCCCAAGGCAAGATCAACTATACCTAAATTATTCCTGACAGATGTTTGTCTAACCTGTTCTTATAAAGCTCCAATCACAGAGATTCCAAAACATCCCTAGGCAATCTATTCTAGTGTTTAACTATCCTTGTTATTTGAAAGTTTTTCCTAATGTTTAAGTCTGAATCACCATTGCTCCCATTTAAACTTGCTGGGTTTTGTTCTATTGACCAATGGCATGGAGGAAAGTTTATTCCTTTTTTTTTTTTTTTTTCCCACAAGGTGCATTTTACAAATAGGAATATCATTCCTATATTTCTCTGTTATATTTTTTCTTAGATCAAGCAATCCCAGTTCTTTCATTTTCTTTGCATTTAGAATTCCACTCATTTGGTCTCCATTTATTAAGACCACATCTCTCTCAAAAGTGACATCAGAAACTGAACATTTTATCTGCTCTCTTAGTTGCGCTCAGCAGAACAAAAGGACAATATCATGTGTGTTATGGACAACACTTCTGTTTTGTATCCTGGTAGGAGGCTTGCTTCTTTTCTAAGGTTTGACTTTGTTGATTTGTGCTAAATTCATGTTACTTTCCTACAGAACTCTTGCCTAGCCATTCATTTCAAGATTGGTTTTAATATAAGTTGACTGAATATCTTAAAGAAGGGATTTCTTTACTGTTTTTCACTATGGACAATTGCAGAAAAAGAATATTTATTTGCATGAAGACATTAGCATGTCCCCCAAGGAAATGAGGTGAAAGAGTCAGTTTTCTTCAGCCTGTTAAAGGAATCTACATCTCAAATTAATGTTTTAATTCTCAGGTATATGGAGTGAGGAGCTTGAGGATACAAGCATCACCTATCACTTCTCCCTTTGTATTCTGTGCTCGTATCTCTTTTAGCAGGAATTCTCGCAGACCATGAACAGTAACCAAGAAAATGTTGCCACGTTTTCACAACATCCTAACCTCTAGGCTGTTACTAAGTTGATTAACCCTACAAGGTTGTACCATCTTACTAAAACTAGTTTAGATCTTCAGGAGGTGAACTGCATACTTAGGTAAAGCAATTACAGCTGGCCAATGGCACAGAGAATGACTTCCAACAGCCTCCTCCTGATCCCACCTATCAAATGTGCTCCTGCTCCAACTCCCTAGGAAAATGATGCAGTGAAGTGTTGTGGAGAAGCACAGGAAGAGGCATCTGGACCCCGACTGTTGTGAAGGTTTGCTGAGACAAACACATGTGTATAGCTCACAGAAAAGGGAACAGATGTGCAGATTCAAGGAATTTTTTCCCCCAAATGCTGCAGTCACAGCTAAAGATGTAAAAATAGATGCAGTTGTGGGAGCAGCAGTGATGGCAAGGACTAAGACTGAAAGGGTGCAGAGAGGGAGGAGAGGACAACTTATCACAGAAGCAAGGATAAGTGAGGAGGGCATTTATTATGGACTGCCCTGAAATAGTGACAGCAGCTGAACTGCCTCTCTTAACA
>NW_010298876.1:67883-69692 GCF_000700745.2 Antrostomus carolinensis | reverse complement strand
AGTGTGCAGCACATATGGCTTCCTTGCAAGAATCACACAAATCATCCAGTAAGTTCATTTTTATTAGTAGCTTCTGCTTAATTAAGGGATGCATCATGCTTCATCAATCATCTTCTGTGCATGTGAGTTGGTCTCAACCACTCTGCTGATTCAAACTCCAAGCAGCTACAGTTCTTGTGCTGTAGGCAAGAGGCTGGTTAGCTTGACTTTGGGGAGCCAGGGGCAAAACTATATCCCTGATCATTAAAGGAAAGTTTCATACCATAGCAGATCCACAATTACTTTCTGCTATCGTGCACTGAAAGATTTTTCCAAAACCTGATGTGAAGGAAAAGGTTAGTTTTAAGATAGTGGGAAGTGTAGTTACAGATTGAAAGCTGTTTGCTTACGAATGTAAACCTTTTTTAGCTCTCTGTTTTTTAAACAAACAAGTTAAATTAGCTTCTGGAGCTGGTTTACACTGCTGCATTTCATCCATGTAGACGAAAGTCCTGCCGAGGCATTAATCAGGCAGGTGTGTCTAACACAGCACAGTGCAGTGCCACACAGAGATGGTGTGGACAGAGTAGAGCTTTGCTTCCCAGAATGGACACATGAATCTACACTAGAGTACATGTATCTAAAAGCACTGGATCCAGATAGCCTGGGGTTGGCTTGGGATCTCTTCATGGTGCTGCACAGTGAGATGTGTGTGTAATTACCGACAGTTGCATTCCCTGGTCCTTCAATTAACGATAAAAAGGACCTTTTTGAATCGCCAGTCTATTACTGGCTCTGGAATAATGTTCATAGCAGCAGCTCAGTGAATTGCTTTTTATTTGCTTAATAATATTAAAGGTGTAATTGGTCAGATAGAAGCTTTGCAGTTTAGCTTTTCCATTGCAACCTCTTCCATGGCTTCAGATACATTTTTCCTGGATTCCTCCTGCACAGGAAACATTAATTCTGATTGATGATACTAAACACTATCATAGCTTTGCTGCTTGAAAGATTCATTAACAAGAGGAATCTACCAAAACCCAACTCACAAACAAAATAAAATTGGACTTCAGTCTTTTGATGTGAAAAGCTAGTGCATTAACCCATCAGGGGATCTATCTCTTAAATGCATCTTTTCAATAAATTGTTAAGTGAATGTAAACACCGTAACATACATATAAGCCACTTTGTCTAAATGCACAGGTCATCACTTTCCTCTGCAATTTTTGTGGTAGCTTATCCTTTACATATTTTATTATTAATTTTTATGATGGTTATTAAAGTCCTTCAGATGCTTTATGGATTGCTTGCAAAATAGTGTATGTACAGTATATATGGTTTTCAATAGTGCAACTAAGGTAGATCCAACAGCTCTATTATATTATTAGATACATCTCTGCAATTAATATATTGTAAATGCTGCAAAAGGTATATATGGATTTTACTTCTGCAATGCATATATCAGAGCATATATTTTATTTTAGTATTTTTAAAGCATTTAATAGAAAATAAGAAAAAAATTCTCAACATGCCTCTCACTCACATTGCAGGTATCTACAAATTTGTAAGTTCACTCCAGTGAAGTGCGACAGTTAAAGACAGATGTTTGGTTACTGGCATCAACAGTCCCAATCCAAGATGGGGGCTATCCTTGTCCTTTTCTCATTCTGCAATACTAAGAGTTAGTGAATTAAATTCAAATGTATTTCCAAGGAAACAAATCTGTGAACTAGATGATGTGGAGTTGTAGAGTGCTGCCCTCTGTAAGGTAGAATCAAGACCATTCAAATTATTCATAAAGCCTAACAAAGGAACAGTGATGATCCTGTT
>NW_010298876.1:51701-67846 GCF_000700745.2 Antrostomus carolinensis | reverse complement strand
CTCTTCCCACAGTTTGTTTTGATTTGTTGTATTGCTCCTAGAGCTACAAAATCCTACTTGGAAAAAGAGATCAAGCTTCTTTCTGAGCTTCACTACACATCTCTGTAAGTAGATTTCCTAATGGCCATGATTTTTAGGCTGTTCCTAGCTGGCTGATGTGAAAAGCAAACTCCTGTGAAACCTACTGTTTTATCTGGAACTATTCTGTGCCCTGAAGCTCAAGAGGAAGAGAACTGTGCCTTTAAAACTGTATTAAAGAAAACAAAATAAAAAGATCAAAAAGCACAAATTATTCTTTCCTTACCTATCAGCGACAAAACTAGGACAGTTCAACAGTCCTTAGGACCAACTTGACACTATGCAAACTTGAACTGAGCTTATTTCTCAAACGTCTGTGATTAGAAGGGACCCTTCACACAAGCTCCTCACACAGTCAAGAAAGTAAAGATTCACTTTCCACCTTAGCTCACTTCCTTAAATTTGCTAATCCACAACGTGGAGGAAAAGCAGAGAAATCAGGCTACAGACTGGGGAAGACAGTCCAAAATACTTCATATAATTTCCTTCCACCTGCTTAGTTCACTTATCACAGTGGGCCTGTGAACACAATCATGAGGATTTGTTAGCAATCCTGCTCAAGCATAGTCAGGTTGCTGGGAAGTAGTTGAAGTTACAATGGCATCAAAAGACTTTAACAAAGTCTGTTCTGACCTTGTAGAAATTTGTTGTAAGCCACAGGTTTGGGGAGTGAATCACAAAAAGGATGGTGCTGTGGTAAAAGCACAGAATAGAAATTTTGGGAGAGTTTTTTCCTCTTGGACCTCTCCTATGCATGCTGCCTTAAATCCCCCATCCATCACTTCATTGATTTACTTATACTTACAAACTTATGCTCAGAACAAAACTAGAGCTCTCAGAGGGGTTCACCCCGAATTGTGAGAGAATTCTGATTTTGATCAAGATCTGGACCTGAAATGTACCTCTCCTTTATCAACAAATAGATCAGTGGTTGAATCCAGCAAAGGAATCCTTCAACTGCTTGTTATAAATGCATGTTAGAGCCTTTGCTTTCAGGCTGTTTTTCATTATAGGGTGTGATTAGACCTTTCTACTGAAATACAACTAACCTAAGTCAGGGAAAAGAGCAAACCCCTGGCATCAAAGACATGTTCCCAAATGACCAGCTAATGTATTTTGCCAGGGAATCATGCTTGACATGTAGGCATGGAGAACAAGTCCCTATAATCTATGGCTTACTAGCTGTTTCTAAGTGATTCTGGCTGTGTCAATAAATTTGTTCACAGCTCTAATTGTGTTAATGAATTGAACATAATTAAACTTACAGCATGTCACAAGCTTCCTTTGGCAACTCTAGTAGGTTTCTTAAGTAACAGTTCATCAGCAACCATCAGTGCTGCTTAAACCTTCCTACACTTGAACAAATGAAAACTCATGTGAATTCTGCAATTTGTTTTAAAATTTGGCTTTCCCACATTTGTAACATGAAAAGAGGGAATATGCAAAATGTACTTGCCTTAAAATAGAACAAAGCAGAGTGTCTCATTCATTTTTCAACAGTTATTTAGCTGGGATGATAAATAACTTATTGTTCATGTACACACAGCTAGGAGTGAGAAATCCTTTCATCTATGTCCATTGAGGTTTTGGGAGTCATCCTTTCTTTGGCTATTCTCTCTTAAGTATTTATAGAATTGTGATAAATCATGCATTTTCAAGCTATTTCATTTTGATCTGTCTTGGGTATCCTTTGCTCAAACCTCAGACAATGAAAATGTCATCCTAGAACTTGGATCTCCTCCTTGCTGCAGATACAAATATTTTACAATGAATAATTAGGCATTATTAACAAATTGCAAGGTATTATGAAACATTTTTTAAGTTACATTATAACTAAAAATCTACCTGTAAACTTGTATCTTATTCTCGTGTTTTTCTTCATGTTAACATTGTTGTCTTAACAACATGTAGAGAACTTGTTATTTTTCGTTTAAAATGTAATCAAGAAATGGTGACTATTCACACTTTACTGGTAACATTCTCATTTGTTGAAGTACCTATATAGGATCCATAGTCCCAGCTGAAAAAAATGAGAGTATATATGTGTTATTTTTTAATCAATAGTCTCTTTCTATAAAAACATTGATTCCATTTCAGTGTTTTTGTAATAGCACAAAGTGTTTTAGGAATTACTGATGGTGCAAAACATTATCAGGTGTACACAGCATGATGCTTGCACTGTTTTTACCATATAATTTTTAAAGAAACTTCAGCAAACTAAACCTTTCTGATGCAGTACTAGATAAAAATATGGAATAAATAAACTGATCTAGGAGAAATGTTGCCTCTAGCACAAATGACTGAATGTCATTAATTTCCATGCAGTTACCTGCAGACCACAACAAATATATCTCTATGTCTTAGGTAGCACAGACGCCTCTATGCAGCACTGCATTTAGGTTGTATAGAAGTGCAGAGTATTTTCCGATTAAATTAGCTTGTGTCAGGTTTTTAAGGTTATGTTTTTCTTTCTTGAGCGTTCATGCCTAACCTGAGGATGAACCTTATTTTCAGCATCTGTCTTAAGAGAAATTTTGTGGTGATCCTCAGCACAAAGAATTTCTGCTTCAAATATTTTCATTATTACATCACACTTTGTAGACCAAATAGTAGCAAACACCCTGGGCAACTTAGCCTTTTTTCAGTACTGGGAGAAGACTGGGTAACATCTTAAAGAGAGTAGATAAGCACAGCACAATCAAACTTGTAGGATACACACGTACCACGTATGTGTCAGAGACACATTGTGTGATAAATTACACAGACCATGTGGTAAATTGCAGTTTGTGCTTTTGACTGCCTCATCTACCCTCTGCTTACTAATCCACCTCCACTGGGACCACTTCTATCATTTAAAAGATCTGATCAACATCAAATAGCTCCCTTACAAAAACCACAAAACAACCTGCCACTATACATAAAGCAGGTTTATCTAACCATAGTAAATGCTGGATATGTCAGCAACCTTCAGCTAACCCATTTCATGTCATTTTAAAGGGCCGTAAATGGCAAAAAAGAGTGGAACAATATATGGAAATGCCCTACCACTGCTCTTAAAAGAGATCTTACTGTCCATGAAAAAATCTGTAGGATGGAACTAGAGATGAGGTCAGGCTCCCAGCGTAGTCCAGTGGTAGTACTTTGCTTGTAGTAAACAAACCAAATGAAACCAAAAAGGAAAAAAGAAAAAAAAATGAAAAAAAGGATATTTACCACCTCCCCTAAAAGGAAAAAAGAAAAAAAAAAAGAAAAAAAGGATATTTACCACCTCCCTACTCCCCAAATCCATCCAGAACAGCTCTATGAACTCTCAAAGTCCTAAGCCAGAGAAATTATCTGACATCTGATGCTATATTGAGACTAATATGCTAATTCCATATGGTTAGATTAATCCATTAATCATTGCTAAAAATAATTGTGTATGTACCTAAATTAGCTGGATCTTTCTTATGGGAAGCGAAGAAGAATAAGAGGCTTTATAAAACTAAAAGTAATTCCTGTGGCTGATAATTAACATTGTATTGGGGCACTTGTTCTTACACTACTGCTTTCCCTTGAAACAAGCAAAGCAATGTCCTCATGAACATGGAATTAGTACCTCAGAATTGCACCTCACTGGAGTCCAGACTTAATTAAATAACAAGGTTAGGATCAGACAATATATCAAGGTTATAAACTGGAACACTAACCTTCTGGAGGGGAGAGGTGCTCAGCTTTCCAACAGAAACAGGATTTTGTGTCTATATTTGGAAGGTCCTGAGAGAACAAACTTTAGCATCAGCATAAATTAAGTACAGAGAAGGTACTTTAGGTACAGTTAGTTTCTTTTTCCATCTGTTCCTTGGTTCACAACTGGAGTTCTTGAGTGTGTAGTGATAGTGCTGCCACAGCTGATAACAGCACCAAAAGTGAGAGAAGGCTGATTTCCAGTAGCTTTGGGTCAGGCCCTGAATTGTTGCAACTGGTGGCTGGTCTTTAGGAAGGAACTTCATCTAAGCTTCAGTTTGAGCTCAGGGTCTTCCCTGCTGTCTTCTCTCTGCTCACTATTCAATTTCATCAAGTGCTGTGGTGCTGACAACCTCTGGCTCAAGAGCTCACCCTGTCACCAAGGACATCTCTGGATGAACTGTAACTACTCCAAAAATGTGCATCTCCATAAGAAACAAGGTGAACATAGGCCAATGCCTAAAAGGAGGGGGAACTCTTTTTTCTGAAATATGCCTATACCAGCAGCATGTTGCCCTTCAGAGCAGTGAGTTCTGTTCATAGAGGAAGCTTCTGTATAAAGCAGCCAGAGACTTTTTGTGCATAGAGAAAGACTGTAAGGATCAGACCATAAGTGTTTAACCAAGAGGAGATTGTCTGGCCTACTAACCCTGTTTGTCTGGCAAGACCCAGGGAAATACTACAAATTAGACAAATAATCAATAGCATTTGGATTTACAAGAGAATAAGGCAGAATAGAAACCTCAAACTTATTTAATTGTATCTCTGGAAAGTTTCCCTCTGTTCCAAATTATAAAAATGCTTGTTACAATTTTGTAAAATATATTCTTAATTTGATTGCAACTATTTTTTTAAAAAGAAGATAAAGCATCATTATTAAATTTTCATGCAAACTATTATGCATAGAGTAACTCATTATGAAAGAACTATTATATTTTCAGAGTCAATACTTGAAAGGTTAATAGCATTTCATTGAAACAAAGGTTGAAAGGTCTGAAGATACATAGTGAAAGCTTGGCTAAACAACAAATAGGACACGATGAGCTAAGGGTTTACAATGACCTGTAGGGATGAGCCAAAAGGAGTGGAAAATTTAGGTTGAGCACATCAGGAAAAAGATGGTTACATGGTTAAACAGCCTCCCAAAACATATGCTGTAATTGCTGAATTTCTCTAAAATAGTTAAAATTAATCTGCATACATTAGAATAGACCATAGTGGCAAAAACAATGTCAGGATGGGTGATGAGGAAAACGGTCTCAACCTATGGTCACCTGTTTTCATCTCTTTGTTCCACCAGCCTGTGACTGCAGTGGAAACACAATAAAGTAAGTGGGAAAAACAGAATTAGCTGTTGAAAGAGAAAGAACCCACATTTACATAGGTTTTGTTATTAAAAAAAAAAAAAAAAAAATTGAAAAGGCATTCGTAGTCCTCAGAACAATGTATGAACTATTCAAATGTGGCCCCTGACCAGCCTGTGGTGGTAGAAGTTCTACAAATAGCCGCTTTAAGTTCCACATCAGTGAGTTTCTAGGCTGAAATTGGGTCTCTGTCTGGCAAACCAAATTTCATGACATCAGGTCAATTTTTCCTGTGCTGAAAGGCCTCCAATTCTTTATGTGCATCCAGGCTGAGGTAACTGTCTAATGTAATATTTTATTGGGGAAAAGGTCTTTTCAATGTAGAAGGATTATTTTATAACCAAACTTTTGGAAAAGATATTTTCAACATGTACATATAGAAAGATTACTTTATAACCAAAGTTTTTGCTTTCTGATAGCAACATTTGCTCATTCCAATCCTGTCACTGAAAACCATATGCTAATAAATAGGATACTTGTGGATCCTTGAGCTAATAGTGTTGCTAACCATACATAGCAGTGTAACTTATTAAGAATAGATGACCTGGGCTCAAGTACAAGGTGTATCTGCTAAGAAAGAAGGGGACATTGCAGATATTGGGGAACTGACTGAAAGAACTGAAACTATTTTGAGACTGGCAGAGAGGTAAGAGATGAAGAAGGAGGGATGATACTGCAGTGGATGAATTTTTAGCTCTCTAGTGGCTTTATGCGTGAACATGTGCAGGAGCAATTTATTCCTTTGGCAAATGGAGAAAAGTTTTCTTTGGGTTAAGAGTTGCCAGTTCCATCAGCAGAGGCTGATACCAAAGATATGTTCCCAAGGTTACATGCACATACATCTACACATACAGCTATGGAAGCTGTTGTGAAAATCTTGTCACTGTTCATTTCAAGAAGGACCCTTACAGGCAAAATGCATAAGAGGCAGAAAAGTCACCAGCACCATTCTTGAGGCACAAGACTAATCCAATTTGAAAAACAGCATGGAATTTGAAAAAAAAAAAACCCAAAAAAACCCAAAACAAAACAAAAAAAAGGCAAAAGGGAATAACAATGCTGCTGTCAAAGATGGTTATTCACAGTTGTCCTAGTCAGTAAAAGTGGAAGTTCTATGACCACCTGCCAATATATAGTGTCCCAAAATCTGCTTCCACAGACAGACTTGGCAATCCAACTATTTTCAGTCCATATGGGTGTGATTCTAATATGCCTTATTGGCTAACCTGCAAAGCTGTTAAGGGACTATCCAATTTTGTCAAGATTTTATTGTTTGAAAACAACATAGCTGAACAACAGTGTTCCTGCTTGGGGGAATTCATTCTTAATGTGTGTTGTTTGATTTCTGCTTCTACTGTGAAGACAGACTGATGCAAGTTTGAGCTAGTATGAAGCTAGAAAATACATGGATGTCTAATGAATGGCCATTTTCATACCTGCCAACAGGAATTTTACACTCACCTTTTTTTTTTTTTTTTTTTAACATCCCCTTCCTAGTTACGGAATCCCTAATACCGCTACTATTTTGATGTCAGGGTACTTAACCATAATATAGTGATAGAATCAGTATGAAGTTAACCATAATGCTTGATTCTAGCTCCTAATGTGCCCTATTGCAATCTATGGGCAGTTGTATAGTTAAATTTGTCATCAAAGGGTTGGAAAAGTACTGTATGGCCTTCTTCTTGTTGAAATACCAATATATCAGTCAAGTGACTTACCTTTTAAGAAGAAAAGTAGGAATTATTATAAAAAGAAATTTTATTTCATTAGCTTATAAACATACACGTTTACGGCAAAATTGCCCTTATTTTCAAATAGTAATGCTTGATCTAAAATTGACTACATTATTATTAGACTAGAACTAATAGTATCTCATCACTTTTTGGGAATTGTCTGACTGGTGTTGTACGTTCTGTTGCATATTGAGAATGGAAATATCCCCAACTTGTTTGCAGCTAAGTATAGTTATCCTTCATACTTCTATTTAGGAAGGATCTTTTAATAGAGACTGGTGATTATCCTTCAACTTAAAAATATTATCCCTTACCTTTATGGAACCTAACGCACATCAGAAATGAACCTGACACCACTCTGCTCTTGAATGATCTTCCTCAATTATTTTAAGAATGAATTCTACCACTAGAAAAATTATAAATTACAGAATTCTCCCACTCTCAGGTTTACTTTGATTCTGTGCAAATTTGCCAGAATGAAAAGATTACATCTTTAAAGTAATCAGGTGAAAAAAAAGTACATTGAGATTTTTTAAATTAAAATATTTCTTTTGACGAAGGGATTAGTCTTAAGTTTGCACACTCAGTGTAATTAGTGCATATGGTCCAGCTGTGAAGAAATAGCTGAGGACTTCTAACTTATTATTAATTAGGCTCATTAAAATGCAAGTAAGAGAACGATGCCTAGATAAACAATACCTTATGTCATAAAGTCATTACTTGACAAGAGCTAGTCTTGCTAACAGAAGTCATTACTGATATTTTAAAGGAGCTTTTTTTTTTTTAGACTCCATGGGTGCCAGTTAACTACTTTTGACTGACATCAAGGACAGACACGCAAAGCTGTAAGGAGCCAGCCGTACAGCACAGCAATTCTTTTCACATCATTTCAAAATATGCCTGGTTGAGGTCAAAGGTTGACAACCAAATGACAGGCCTTCTTCAATTGCTGTGGTGTCACAGCAGGAGTGTGTCAGAGAAATTTTCCTGGGCCCCTCTGTGAATTTTTACATGTTCACATTTCTTTCCTTGTCTTGTAAGTGGGACAGGATTGGCAGATTTGTGATTAACACCTCAGAAGGAGAAGTGTAGACACCACCGCAGGTTGGGAGCTCATGGTAACTGCAGCTGATAATCAAAAGGTTCTCCTTCCACATTAGCACTGTACAAGACACCAGCATTTTATCTGTGTTCATATGTACTAGAAAAGGGAAGTGAGATTAGCAAGGGCTTTAGCTGTGTACATTGGTAGGACTCACCGCATTTCTCACTATCAGCACATCTCACGGTGATATTAGTGTAATGAAAATGGTCCTCTAGACAAAGAAGAAAAAAAGGTCTTTTTTATTAAATGCCAATAAACCAGACATCAAACTGCTTTCAAAGTTTTAGAAATGTTTCCATTTCTTTAAAGTCCATGCATATTCACTTACAAATAACTCTACTGATACAGTCTCCACTCTAAATGCATCAAAAGCTGCTATTGACAGGTGTTGAAATGAGGGTCTACCTTTAACACAGGGTCAATTGATAATTGCCTGACCTAGACTTTTGACTGACATGAAGAGCTGTCAGGCAAGGTGTATCATTAGAAGTGGTGAGTAAGCACTGAAGAGGTCTGAGTCATTGCTATGTTTGGTAAAACAAATTGTGATAGAGAGAAGAGGTAAGAACCAGATTGCAAGAAAGTTAGAATAAAAGGAATGTAATTTACTCAGATTTGGACAATTAAAGATTGACATAATAGAAACTTCCCATTGTCTGTTTACCTTAAATCCCCTTAAATCATTCTGTCTGGTAAACAAATAAAAAAATTATGTCTTGAGTGTGTCTCAGAACCACTGTAGATACTAAAGTACTTCATATCCTCTTCTGTCTCAGAGAACCTACATGTTTTGTACATGTTTTGCTCCCCATACTCATCAAGCTTTATGTTTCCACAAAAATATCTAAGGTTGAGCCCTTGGGACTGTTTTTCAACACATATTTCACTACATATTACGCCTCTTAACTTATCAAATATATCCATGACTGGATGTAGAGAAAGGCATTTCACTGCTGGAAAGGATATATGATATGGAACTGTAAGCAAGTACAGAAATGCCTGGGAGATACAAAGAATTAAGCAGTTGAGACAAATGGGTAGATCTATATCTCCAGATATATATCTGCTATTGAAAGGGAATATTACAAACCCAAGACTTTGAAACTCCTAAGAGATGCAACCTACAAGTGGGTAGTCACCATTCACATGTGAATCTACTCCTCTTCACAGCTGCAAGAAAAGATACCCATGTCCTCCTTAAGCAGTTGCAGGAATATCACATAAACCAACCACATAAGTCATATCACATAAGCCAGCCGCATAAGCCTTCTTTCTTTGTTCACATGCTGAATTTGCAAGAGTTCTGCTGTAATTCAAATAGCAAAGACAACTTTTCTCTGACTATCAAAAACTCTCATGAACTTGAAAATATCCTGTCCCAGTCTTATGACAACTGTTTTCATTTTTAGATTAAGGGGAAGACTTCAAAAACTAGGCAAGACCATCTTGGCTTATTCTACATTTGTTTACTCTTTAAGCCTAGGTGAAGAAAAGTGGTAGGACAGAACAGATAATGAAGTACAATATGTTTGTAAAGAGCTGCAAATATCACCTAAACCTTGCAATTAATGCAAATCAAGAAAAATTATACTCAAACCTTATAATAAATTTTTATGATTAAATTCTAAGCACACGAGGGAAAGTCTTAATCTGATCCACTGCAATCATGTATCCTGTCTCCACTCTAACTTTAATACATAACCTCATTGTCTACAAGGTACAGGTAAGAAATTAAGTACATACAAAGTAAAAAAAGAGAAGATCCTCAAGAATCTAGAAAAATCTTACAAAATTACCAGTTCCTGAAAGGTACCCTCTTTTGCAAGATAGGACAGTATATGACCAGATGAACCTTCCCACTGTCTTTTGGACAATGTGAACATGCAACATGATTGCACATAAGATGTGGTTGTTGGAAAAATCTGTAGTCCAAACAATAAAGTTTTTTATAGGTCATAACCTGTATGTTAACGGAACACAGCTAGCTGCTTATGAAATGATTATCTAAAGTGGCTGCATCTCGGCATCCATTAAATCACATATAGAATACTCCATGTTGTCTTGGAGGCCCTCAGCACAAGACCTTATGACCTGTGAATCAGCCTCTTGGATGGAAAACCTAGATTGTTGTTATACATATGAAACAAAAGACAAAAAAATGAAGGGAAACACCTGAACTTTCCACATAGGTAAGAGGAAGTGCAGCCTCACACACTGCTTTTGATTCCTTCACCAACCACCTGACCTGGAGGTGTCATGAGTGGTCAAATCTGTTCTGGCAGCTAGGACTTTGCTCCCTTATAGACCCACACACAGAGACACATATTTATATGTACATAGTTTGCTGGCTGCAGTAGAGCAAATAATTTGCATTGAAAAAGTAGATCATTTGGATTGTCTGTAATCTACCATATTCTTGAATATATTAATTGTTGAAACTAGTCCCTCTGAGATTAGTTAATGGTGCATAGCTAATGCTTTTTTTTCATTAAGTGTTTACTGTGAGCATTTGATAGTAAAATCAGACTGCATTGATCAGTTTTGATATGTCTGTTGTAGAGTCTAGTTGTGAGAACACCAATTTTTAGAGACAAAAATTCTGCTTTCGCAGAATATTTCACAATAATAACTCAAAATAAGTTGCTTGCATATCTAAACTAATTTATATACTTATTTGAGTAAATATGCAGACAAATAAAGTCTCTTTCTTTTCAAAATGCCTTTTTTCCTAAATATTTTAAGTCTTCATTTAGGTGCAGTGTTATTCCACTGTTGCAGTTCTTCTAGATGTATGTTAAATGGTTCAAAGACTCTTTATGGTTATAGTTGGAAAATGATTAAGACAAAGAAACTGAAAGATGTAAAAAGCCCACTTCCTTGCACGATTTATAAACACTTGTACACTGTATAAATATACACACAATATATAAATCATGTATGTGCAAAGAGTAACAGTAAAAACAGAAGAATCAGAGATCATCTCCATTGCAATGCAAGCTTGTGAGGCTTGAATCTCAGCTTGTTCTCTTTGCTCAGCTGTGCTAGCAGTGGTTTTAGGAACACTTCAGCAAATATCTTCCTCCCTACTTTAGGCAATCAGAAACACAAGGTGGAGATGAGGATTGCTGTATAACAGCTGTGGCGAGTCCTGACTGAACAAATGCTGAGATAATTAAAAATAGTAGCGCTGTGAAAAATGCGTGATGGAAGGCCAGACCAGCCTCATCAGAAATTGCCGTAACGCAGCTACCTACAAATTAAAATACCACCCAGCCGCACTTTTGGGCTAACTGCTGACATCTGCAAAGGGCTGGCGAGAAGCTAAAACACACTTGAATTTTATCCCTGATGCTGAGTGGACGTATCTGTCCCAGGTGACGCGTGGGCTGACAGTGGTGGGGAGGTGTGTTGCAATCCCAGCTTCTCCCTGGGTTGCGGTCCCCTTGCAGCAGGCAGGAGATGCCTTGCCCTCCATTTCAATGCTGCGAGCATCCTCCGTGACCTTCCCTCTCCCTTCCCAGCGCACGCTGACACATCCAGCCTAAATTTGCGTCTCGCATCACCTCAGGATACTCATGGCTAATTTCATTATTTTGGAGAGAAAATGCAAATGAAGCCAGACAGCTGGTGCTTTCCTCGTGGCGAGGAGTGATGGAGGGGCCCGAGGCCTACCTCATCAGAGGCTCTCATACCCGTCTGCTCAGACAGGCCCTGGCGGGAGGAGAGCGGGGAGGCTGTGGGAGCAGCGGGAACAGATGGCAGGGAAGGTGGGAAGATGGAGAAGCAAGAGGGGCCAGAGTCATTCGGAGGAAGAGGTAGTGTCAGTTACCTGTGGGCTGATGCAGCCTTCCAGGACAGTTCTGTGACTCTCAGCCTCCCCTGTTTTGCAGGTTTTGTTAATTCACCAGGGATGTGAAAGATGGTCGCTGATTTGGCGTTGCACAGCATCCTTAAATTCAGGACATTTTAGACTCTGCTAATACTGCTTTAAACCTGCAAGGATCTTGGTTTGCTGTTAACAGTGGTCGATTGACTGCTAACTGCTCCTAATAATAATGTAATTGTAACTCCAGCAGTTTTGGAGATATTTTGTTTGATTTTTTTAAAATTCCCTTTCAAGAGTAGGTAAAGACTTAAAAAAAAAATAAAAATCCCTCCTCAATAAACAAGAGAGGGAGAGATTTAAAATCATTTTCTCCAATTATTCATGGAAGAAGGAAGGGAAAACAAAATCATGTCTGTAAAAATCTGTCAAAACATCATCTGATAAAACACCTTTACAAGAGGTCTGCAAGAGTAATGCCACTCAGCACAAACCGCCCAGCACTTCACAGCGATTCAGACCAGCTTGTAAGAACACACTTCATAGAAATGTTTTTCTGATATCTAAAAAGGTAACAAGACCAGGGGCATCATAGTTGGTAGGAGTTTTTATATTACTATTTATTAATAATAATAATAACAACAGAAGTTTTTCCTAGAGAAGTCTGAAATCTTTTTTCATTTGACATGCCTGAAGGCAAATAGCAAATGTAGAATTTTTTAATACATTAATTGGAGATGTAGGTATTTTCAAAGAAGCAGATCTCTCTCTCACTCTGTCTCTCTGGGTAATATAAGTAGATCTTTTTAACAAAAGAATGAAAGAAAAACAGATTTGGAGCTGCTAAGGTGAATAACTCTTTTCAAGCATTAAGCAGGAGGTAGGAAAGGCAAGAAAACTAGTTATTTTACACATATATAGCCCTGTCCTCGTAAATATTTTAACAAATTAATTACCAGGACTTCACATCTATCCTATGTTAACAAAAACCCATGACACCCTCTGTATCTACAACAGAGTCCTCTCGAATCCCTCTGTTTAATAATTATTCAGATCTGCCTAGAAAGTGTAATAATATATTGATTAATTATAAAAGCTAATCTCTGATCCATTAGGCAAGTAAGCAGAAGGTCAGTATTATCACCGAAGCAGATTCACAGACTTTAAAGGAGATGACTGATGCTTTGCTAACAGACCTAATAACTGGTGTCTGGCAACACAACTAATAACACAGGATTCAAGATACTGGATTCCCAATACTTTTTAGATATAGATCTAAAGTTAAACTGCTACTGTAAATCTTGTGTTCACCAGTTTAGAAATATTTAAGCAAATATATATTTTAGAGCCCGTTTGGTACAGGGTACAAACGGCTGTTGAGGGCTGTTGCTGGGGAACTCTTCCACTTCTTCCCTCCCTCTTCCCCACCCCACACTGACATCCCTACAAAGCTTCCATCCACCTAATTTGTATTACTTGCCCATCTCTCCCATGTGACTATTCTCAATCTTGTGGGCTATGTGCCTTCTCTACTCTGAGTTTCTTCTTCTATTTCTTACCACACAGTTATTCAAGACCTTTCCATCCCTCCTTCCTTGTGACTACTGACACTGTGTTCTGCAACTGTATTTCAACCCTCCTACCCTCTCTCCAACAAAAAACGCATTTTACCTGTCCTATGTTAACTATTGTTCCACTCTCGTCTCTTTGTGGCTAAATCCCATCTCTCTGACTGTATCTCCTTTGGCACTGTCCATCAGCCTGCCATCTTGCCGTGACTTTCAGTCCATCAGCTTTGGCATATTCTCCTCTCACCTCTCTAAGCATATTGCTTGGAAATTCTCTTTATCCTTGCCTAACTTCTGCAAAGATTTAGCTTTGGTTCTTAGTCACAACAGTATTTTTCTCTATGTTTTTCCTCTAAATACCCTGCCAACCTCTATGTTGAAATATAAATTTGTCACATATTGTCCAAAATGAAACCTTGGACTCCGTGATTTCCTTTCACGTGTATTTAATGGGAAGTTAAATTTACTATGAAGAAAATAAAAAATGTCTTCTGACATATGACTTTCTACCCAAACTTCCTTGCTTCCTCCCATTTGCTACTATCAGTTGTTCTGGTGTATATCTTGGGCATTATCTTCAACACAGCTTAGATAGAAGCCTGTGTCTAAGGCTTGGAGATATTTATTTTGTAACATCTCCATGATATAGATTTTCATGTCAATCTATATAAAGATAACTCTCGGATAATATCTGTTCACTTCACATCCTGATTATTGCAACATCATTTTCTCTGTTTCGTCAGATTCATCACTTATGCTCACTTCCAGATTCTCTCCGCAAATTATCCATCATCTCCTGATAAGTAGAAAGCTGCTACCCACATCTGATCAGTTTGGACAGCTATCATTCGTTACACACTCATATTTCACTGTCTTCATATTTCTCATTTGCTGTGTGTCCAACAGCAGCAACAACAGAAATACAATGAAAAGATTTTGGTTGTATGTATACCATAAGCTCTCAGATGGGCTAAGGATGCCTCATTTCTTAGGCTGTATTTCCCTTTTGCTTTGACTGTATCCACATTTTGTCATTACTTCCTATGTTGAGATTGCACAAAATTTGGGAGCAAACTCTCTTTTAAACCTTGTGTTCTTATGCAGTAGAACAACTCTTAAGGAAAACCAACTCTTATGAGCTACACTAATGTAAAAAAATCAGTAACAGCAAAAAGGAGCTCAGAGAAATATGCAACCGTGCTCATGCATCTGCTTGTTCATAGGAGAAAAGTGTGGGAAATATCAGAAACAGCCCCATCTTCTAGGTGGGTTACTCTCCACTTAATCATGCTGACTCCTCCTTTACCTGAAACAATCATAAGTCTCCCTGGAGTAAAGAATGGGATTTTCCAGCTCAGGGATTAGGATATTCACCAGAATAAGGGTCACCCTTGTACATGGTTTGACAGGTTGGTTGGACTAGATGATCTCCAAAGGTCCCTTCCAACCCCTACCATTCTGTGATTCTGTGATCCTCCAGTCAGCATTCAAGGATAAATGATGAATTTCTATTATACAGTCACTAAAAAGACTGACCAAAGAACAGTCAGAGGGAATACATTTGACAGGACCTAGTTACTCAATAGTTACTGGTATGTTTAAATCTTGCAAAACTGGAAGCATTTTTGGGCAGGAGCATCAACAGAGTGGTAAATACTACAGGAATTCTACTGGTAGATGCAGGGGCATGTCAGCTCCAAGCAGAAATGAGTTGTATTAGCAATCCCTCTGCCAGCTCCCAGTGAGGCTGAGGCATAGGACAGCAAAGCCCTGTGTGAGAGATAGTAGCTGAGGACTAAAAGTTTTCTAATCTGATCTGCTCTACATTTCCAGCTGTGCAAATAACACTCACACAGGACCGTGCTGACAGATTTCTACTGCTTCTTGTTCTGGAGATTAACAGATTTGCTCTATTCCTACATAGCCCTGCATTGTAAGATGCAGGATAATATTTGGCACTGAAGATTACAGCTCCCTGAGGAGTTGTGGGTTTGGGGTTTTTTGTTTTGTTTTATTTTGTTTTTTTTTCCAAAATAACCCCTCCAGAGTTAGAAAATATTTTCTCTTTAAAGGCCCTTGTTCAGGAATAGGGCCAAAGTCACACCTGATAATGAAACAGGTTTTTATTGATTAAGCAAATGAATGATCTGTTTACCATAACATCTGTAAGATATGTAGCAACATTCTTTTTTTATCAGAGACACTTTGTTTAGCCATCAGCAATTTCAAAAGCAGCACAGACATGTCAAGTTCAACATGTTTTAATTCTGTGTTACAGAGCTCAGCAGTTAGACCATTCATTAATTTCCCCTTCTCCTCCTCCTCTTCTCTGAGCATCTTGTTTATGTTCACCTGCTGCTAATTTAACACCCTGAAGAAGTACACCTGCAGTGGTAGCAGCTTCACATTACTGCTGCTGGACTCCACGTTTTAGTCCCTTTTAAGGTTATCTCTACTGTAAAGCTCTTTCTATCTAACCCTTAGCTTTCTTGAAATCTTGAAACTACACAGCCAGCTCGTTTGGCTTGCTGAAATTTGCACTCAAGCATGAGCTGGCTTCTCAGGTTTCCCCAGCACTGCAAAACATTTTACCTGCTGAAATGCCTTTTCTGAAATGGAAAACAGACCTTCTCTTGAATCATAGACCTGTGGTATTTTATTTCAAATCCTGTTTCTTGCAGCCCCTCCCTGTGTGGTCCATGAAATCTAAAACATACAACAAAAGCAGTGCTAAAGGTGCTGTGT
>NW_010298876.1:43668-51666 GCF_000700745.2 Antrostomus carolinensis | reverse complement strand
AGGAACTAATGCACTCGTCAGCTCTTGTTCTGTATCTTCGGAGCTCCAGTAGAAACCATGGGCTCTGGAAAGGAGGTCTTCTTCCTTCAGCTGAATCCAAGGTTCAATCTTTTTGGCACTATATATATATAGCCAATGCCCCAAAGGCGGAAGTTGAACAGCCTTGTTGTCTTAGAGCAGGAGCACATGCCATAAAACTAGAAAAGGAACAGGCTGATCATATATCTTCAAGTGCTAATAAGTGGATTTCCTTCTATATAATCAGTGTGATTTCTTGTTAGCAAACTCACAGCTCTGAATATCACACAAACCTTCAAAGATCAGGTTATCAGAATAATTTCTAAACATAATTTATTTTATCAATAAGCCCTGCTTACAGAGAAGAGTACCCTAACCCTATGTGCAGTAGAAATATATAAATGACAGTCTTTATTCCTGATGGCACTTTAAGAGGTACAAGAAAGAAGTATATACACAACACATCCATGGTTGCAAGACTTGGGCAGCAACTTGAAGATACAGATTTAATGCATTACATGTGACTCTCTTATTGGTTAGAGTGTTGGGTATTCAGAGGTGGGTAAGGGTGTTCTCAGCCGTTCCAGTGATACACAGTGAAAGGTGATGAAAGCACACTAGGAGAGCAAACAGTATGTCATTGTAGCTACATGTGTGGTCTGAGGTCTAGTTCAAAGTTCTGGCCTTTGTACACAGCAAAATTTATTTTCTTCAAACTTTGCAGATGAAATCCCATAGTCCAGTGAAGGAGCAATAAAAATTGCATTCTCTTAAATTAAATCAATATTACTCCAGGTTATTTTGTAAACCACCTCTTTCTCCAGATACTGCCATAGTTAGTGTGCAATCAAAAGGGTTGTTGCAATTGATGAAGCCCACAGCTTAACTTGCATGGGTCTCAGAAAAAAGATTTTTAGTTAAAGTGCTCCCAGTTATGAACCTGGCCCGAGTGTTACTTTCTTGGAAACACAATACAGAATGATCCCTCTTGGCAAACAGTTTTATAATAATTGCATTTCCTTCTATATAATTTAAATTTTGAAATCAAATTATGAAAGGGTAAAGCAGCAGCACCACACAGTGCTATCTGTCAGAGGAGATTTAGGGAAATACAGAGAAAAAGTCTTTAAATACTTAGCTATGAAGTACTAGTTAGAAGAATAAGTTCTGAGATTGCTTCTAACTTTACAGACAAGCAAATCTTCCTCATTTAAGAGTTTATATACTGCAGGCACATGAGTGAAATCTAAAACGTAACCAACGCTATGTTGGTTCTGAGTTTCTGTGACATTCGGATTTTCATTTAAGGCAGAGATTGCATAAAGTTTCTATTAATTACTTCCTTTGAACTATTTTATAAGGAGGGTGTGATACACAACAATGGTTTTCTCAGTGTGATATTGACTTACCTACACAACACCCCTATGTGCTCCACATCTACCAATTAAAAAAAAAGCAGTATATCCATCAGAGAATTCACATTATTTGAACCATTTCTTTCTTCTTTCTAACTGTACACCACATGATGCAGATACAATTTAGAAATGAATGAACTAACTTTGGCCATATGAGAAATCCCATAGAAGTTGATGGAACTGCTTGTATGCTTATCATTAAGCCATGCTTTAATACCTTGCTGTAATGAGATACCAGTTATCACTCTTCCTCATACACAGGGCTCAAGGAAGAAAAATACAGTGAAAGACAAGCATTTGTCTCTTTATTTATGAGTTAGATTTTCACCTGTAACAATCAAGAGTTCCCAAAGTAAGGTACAAACTTTGAGTGTCAAGACATACAGACATCCTTCATCCATCTGTTGAGTTTTACAGTATATCAAGAGTCAAGACTGAGAGGCTTTTGTACAGAGGAAAGTGGTTACTAACTCTGGACATAATATTATCTGCCCTGGCAAAGGTAATTTTCATGTAGAAGCCAACATTTTGCAGAGGGGAAAGGAGAACTCCAAGAAGTTGATGCTGTTTGGACTGATAAAGGCACCTGGAATGATGAAGAAAAGCCACAGAGAAACAGAATAGTGGATGGGTGACATCAGTCACAGGAGGTGATATGAAGTGGTGGGGTCACATGAGTTAGCTGGATCATGGAGGGTACCTCTGCACTTCATCCTTTGTCCTCTCCAAGATATTATCCAAATATAATTTATCTGTACATTATGTGACTTTTACTAAGATTTTAAGACCTGTCCCTTTGAGCATTGGACTAGGAGAAATGGTCCAGACCAATATGGACAATAATTTCCATAAGGCACATCTTTTTTTTTTAATCTCATGTAAATATTAGCAATTGTGAATTATCCACTAGAGTGAATATTTATTGTATCTTACACTCTATGCTCAATCTACAGATGATTTAGGTAAAAGCTTTGCTAGAAATGTATCTTAAAAAAAATATTAAATTTTTAGAACTGCTGTTTTAAGCAAGATTGTGCTTTCCAATTTTTGAAAAAATTCCACAGCTAGTCACAGACTCCTTCAGATCTGTAGAGCTCAGTCCACACCCAGATCTGTTATAGTGGTTCCTACTTAATTCCCACTAAATTAGTGTATTTCATGTTAAAACTGTGCCAGAACAGACTATAAGAGTATTTAGACACCAATAGGATTAGGCACTACTTCCATAGAAGTAAATAGCAAGACCACTCTGCTCCTGAAAGCAGCAGAGCACTGATTAATTTCTTAAATGTACAGCACATGAGTGCTGAAAAATAAAATAGGAGAGAAGAATAAAAAATAGGGGATGAAGTATATCTTACCACATGTATCAAAGCTTTCTTTAGAGCTGAAGGATGTTTCAGTTGAAGGATTCGATAAAAGACTAAAATTAATATTGGTTTTTAAACCCATTTAAAATACAGTCTAGAAAGGGAGACTTTCATTGAGAAAACTCTCAAGCATTGCTCTGTGCTCAACAAATACAGCAATGCAAGAAATTAACATCTATCTAAAATTAACTTTCTCTGAATTCCTTTCACTTTGACTCTCTGGTCTTTAAAATCTGCATTGTGTTTTGACCGCTATAGAGAAACTGTGATTTGATATCTCATTCATAGCCCAGCTGTGTGTGAACTCTGTTTAGTGCAAAGCTTTGCAAAAAGAAAAAAAAAATATCTTATTTGACCATGAACTTTAGATGATCTAGTTAGCGTTACTGTCAAGCATCCCGCGGTCTTTTTGAAAAGCAGGACTTGTCCATGTTGCCCTCTGGCCAACTTCAGTGGGATTGAAGCACTAGCGAGAGCCATCAAACTGCCTGACAGCTTGTCACCAGTGAGACTCCATTAATTTACACACATTTTCCACTGTTTGGCATTTACCATGATAACTCTTTTCTTTCCAAGCAGCTCCTGTTTGCATTTAACACTCGGGTTAATTTTCATCAGAGTTTAAATTTAGCCATCAGTTATTTCAGGGGAGCTGTCAGCTAACATATGGAGAAAAAAAAAAATCCTTCTGAATTTATAATAAAGTAGAATCTGTTGAATGTGAAACAAAAACCAACTGCAATATACTGCAAGGCCCCGATGGGGGGACCAGGGTCAGCAAAGAATAGCAGAGTGGATTAGTTGTTCTATTCACCAGAGTGGCATCTGAGCACCTCAGGAGCTTCTTGATATATCAAAAAATGATGGAAAGACACAGTTCAATTTGTCCCCCTTTTATAAAGGATAATTAACCTGTCAGTCTTGCTACTTTAACAACTTCATTAAATTGGAGCAGAAATGGGTGCAGGGAGCCCCTGTCTTTTTCCAAAATGAGCACAGGGCACTTGTTTAAATGGTTGAATAGCCTCCTTCTTCCGTCTTCCTCACTCTCATCCCCAAACAACATGATGTTAGGGGTTTTTTTAAGCTGGAATTGAACATCCTTTCGTAAAAAATAGAATCAAGCTGCCTCTTGCATGGCCAACCCTAGGAATCTTCTTAACTTCAAAGGCTGAAAATAATCAGGCATGCAAACAAGGAAGGAAAACTACATTAATTAAAGATGGAGCTTACAGTGTTACTGTAAAACTTCAAGTATACCGTGATGCTTCTCAAAGGTGAGATTACTTTCTCAGATAAGCCAGAAGGAAACAAACAGAACTCCCAGTTTCTTCTGAAGAAACTTTAAAATTTATGATTTATTTTTAAAAATGCTGTCTGTAAATTGAAAAGTCTTCGAGCAATTTTATATTGAAAGGAAACATTAAATTAATGCGTACACCTCTGGAAGACATGTTTAAGATTTCATAAATAATACTTCTTATAAATAATTAACTTGATATGGACTAAATTACTGGTCTGTCCAAAAAACTTCATCTGGTATTTAAGTGTAATATGCTGTTCTTTAAGATATTTTTTGTACATTATAACATTTTCCTCTCCAGAGTGATTTATGTGCACAAAATTGTTAAAGATACCAGAGGGAAACTATTTCCTGGAACATCAGCTTTCATAACATCAGGAAGAGTCAATATTCACATATAATACACTGTAATCTTGTGTTTTAGAAATGGAACATTTTCTTGGTGATTACTCAGAAAAGCCTTCTGGTATTACTTCCAAAAATAAAGTCTTGCGCCTTCTATATTCTATGTAAAGAATCTCACCTGCTTTATCTAGAAACAAAACTTCATATAACATGGCCAAATCTTCAGATGAAAACAATGATGTAGATTCACTCATTGCAAGTGAGACTGCAATAATTAACTTATTGCAGGGCACACTGCAATAAATTAATTACAATTTAAAATTATAAATTAATCAAGTTAAAATAATTACCTAGGGATTTTTTTTTTTTTTTTTAGTTTTTGTTTGTTTGCTTGCTTAGGTTTAAATGTTGATGTATGTTCCATCTCATGAATAAAAATCCATGGTCAACAAGAACAGAATTTCAGCATCTTAACAAAGCAAAAAGATCATAATTGGAAATTATTGCCACCACAATTTCCCTGCAAGAATAATAAAACTTACTCTTATTTGTATTAATTATGTTTATGGACTGTTTTGGTATCTTTTAATCATTAGCAACCCACTAATGAAATAATGGGATTACTCTCTGCTTCAGTGTCAACAGACGCATAATTACATCAGACTGTATTTTCAGCTTCATTTTAATATTCCATTTTTGGAACTACAGAACATATTTGCAACTACATTTAAAAGTCACCTCAATTTTAGTGTTTTAATTTACTCTGAAAAATTCAGGAACAGAGATTGAAGATATTAATGTGCCAGGGCAGATTAATGTGCCACGTTGGACTTGCATTTTATCTGGATAAATATGCACAACAAGTTTGCCACACAGATGAACAAAAACATAAACATAAATGTGTTAAAAATAGAGTATTCATATTCTCAGTCTTATAATAGTGTGAAAGAAATTAAATTCCTATCAAACTGAAGTTGCAGGAAGTGTTCATCCACACAAAAATATAAGTTCTTTGCACTTCAAATAATGGTGAAGCTTATTTGTCTATAATTTAGTGAATGCTATTCCTTAACAAAAAGGCAACTGCTGACTGAGAAACTGAAGTCTGAATTTAAAAATTGCAATGTCAGGAAACTATTTCACAAAACACATGCTCGATTGTCTCTGCTCATATAATTCATAACTTTACAAATTAATAAAAGACTAGAATTTTCCTTTACTTGTCTATTATCTTTTCTGGTTTTATTTATTACATTTTTTTAAAGAAAATATCTAATGGACTTCCAGCCTTCACTATACAGATAAAATATGTGCAGCTCCAACCTTAACATAGTAATTGATTTGGCATACGTTGCATCATTCCAACATAGACCACTGTCTACCTGCATTTGTAAACAGAAATTAAAAGCTCGATAGTCTCTTCCACGGTGTTATTGTGAGAGTCAGAATGAAATTCAAAATGGCAACTGCTCTTGCCACTGGTGGTTTTCCAACTTGTATACTGCCTCAAAAATTGGGGTTGCAGACATGGAATGTCAGTGTTTCACCAGAGCACTGACATCCCACTTTTTTATACAACTTGGCATGTTTGTTAGATTTTTATTTTAAAGAAAAGCCCAGGGGCCAGAAAGAGTGGAAGAATCCTGCTGTCTGTTAGATGCATAAGCGGGGCTAGTAGGAGAGGCATAGCAGTCAGGAAAGAAAATCACTCACATTCCTTGTGAAAAAATATTGGAAGATTGGAAATGTTACAAAGGCAACAGAAGGGAAAAGCTATCAGTCAAGGCTTTGATAAAAGTAAATGATGTACAGCAGGTGTAAAGTTTGAGAACCTATTAAGTAGATTTTGCTGTGTATTTAAAGCATAGGGGACAGTGTCACTCTGAGGTTTCTATAATTAAAATGGATTAATTTGGTGCCTAGTTAATAAAAAATGTATAGATATACATGAATATGTGTGTGTATGTGTATACAAATGACTGTTTATATAAGTAACTGCATTTCCCTTCCATTCTTCAGTACACTTTCTCTCTTTAAGTGTTTAGATTTGATGATTTAACATACTTTATACTATTTTTCAGATCATACTCTTACCCAATTTCTATTTTAAATTTTAACCTCCTTTAAAATATATCCTATAAGAAAATACTCTTATCAATGTAGTTCAGTAATGTGAGATATTTTAGCGTTCATTAAAAATGTTTTGATGAATGTCTAAAACAGGGGAATAATGACTATATGGTTGGTAGTAGGAAGCAAGAATGCTCAGCTAGCTGTGGATCAAAAACATACACAGATAGCAGTATGGCCCTTCATGTTTAATGAAATGCTTAAATTGACTTAGATTTAATCACTGTAATTTACGCATTTTAAAAACATGGCTCAGCTATTCAGTAGCTGGAGTATCTTTATAAACACCAGAAATATTTTTCTTTAATGATTGTATTTTAATTTGCAATTGTTTTGTTCCAACATTGAAATGAGAATTGCAATTAAAAGTGCATAAGAAAACTAGCACTGGCAGTCCCACGTTTTGAAGGGCTATTAAGGTTCACTACCTATGGCCATATAACCATATAAAAATGACACCATATTAACATGAAGGTGATTGGGAGCTACATTAACAGATCAAAACTACATCAGTTCTGGGTCAAAATAGAAAAAATCTTAGCTGATGTCATTTTTAAACGGTAGTTTCCCTGTCCCTCTTACTCCAATATTCTGCACAGCAAGATAAAACAAAGATTTAGGAGTACTTAGTACAGTATGGCTTGGAGAACAGGAACTGGAATCACATCAATGCTTTGGCCATCATTCCTTCTCTGAAGAGAAAAAAACAAAAACAATTTATTCTCTCCTGATCAGGAAGCAGACAGATTGTTCCAGTGGTGATTGTTGTCATAAAATTTCAGTTCAGAGCAAAATTAGTGGTAAATCTCAGACAATACAGTAGTGTGGGTATATTTGATACCATTTCATCCTACGTCACACAAAAGTTTTTCATAAAACAAATACTAACCAATTTGTTCTGACTTGATCTTCCATTTAATGAATCATAGTTTTAGTGAAAGGCCAGGCTGAAATATTAATTCTTTTTTTCTTTCAGGGCCCATACTCATGCTGCAAGTTTTCAAGTTCATGCTCAAAGCAAGTTGCATCTGGTGAACTATCCAGGAGACTCAGTCAAGTGTGATTCTAGTTATAAATCAGTAAGTTGAATATACAGAAGTTAAGAGATATTCAAGACCTACAAAACTGTCTAATCCATCCTTTTGCTTCTGCTGTCACAATACCAACCTTAAAAATGTTTTCTCCATTATGATTTTAAAAGACATATTACATTATTTCCACCACTTCACTTTTACATACTTAATATAAACTTTCTCTTAATCATTCCCTGTAATATTTACAACATCTTTATCACAGTCTTGTTCTTTTATCCCTTTTCCTTTCTTCCATTTTAGCTATTGTTCATGGCTTCTGCTTGAAATGAATCAAGAGAATGAGACTAGTGATGTTTGACTTTGACTAGTCAAGGTCTGAGTAA
>NW_010298876.1:10602-43640 GCF_000700745.2 Antrostomus carolinensis | reverse complement strand
AAGAGAAGGGTTAATTTGGGTTACCAATGTCAAAAATCAGCATCAGTTATACTGTATTTTTGTTAGGATTCCATCTTGTCCTAGTCAGACACAATTTTAGTTCATATTGCTATGGGTTGTCCTGTAGCTTGAAAGTGATACTTTTTTCTTCCTACGAACAATTACTCACAATTTGAACTGGAAAGGTAGTGAAGAGGAATTTATGATGGGATTATATGGATGCAAAAGAAATACCAGTTCACAAAGTGCCAGGAGAAAGGAAAGACTAACAGATTGTTTTCAAAATATAGCCTGGACTGGTTTCTCAATCAGGTATGATCCTCTTCAGTATTTGGTATGTTTTCATGAAATGGTCTCAGTTTTCTTCGAAGAAAAAAAAATACACGTTGCATTTTTTTCCATTTAATTTCCCCCTTCCATTCTTGTATCCAAAAGTATGATTGCTTGATAATCTTCAGAGAAGTTGTGTCTATGGGGAAATAGTCTTCATTTTTTTAAAAAACAATATCCAAGTCACATGTATGTAAGCCACCCTGAGGACTCCAGAACAAAGAATGAAATTTGCATTTAGAGTAGTTGGTAAGATGCAGTCATGGATAAGAGAAGAAAGTATAACAGCCTATCTGCAGGCTGTGCTTTTCTCAGGGAGTTTTGAGTTTATTTGGGCAGTGCAGGAAACCAAACACCTGAGAACTTGAAGGAGTTGACAACTCTCTATTGTTTAGAGAAAGCACTATGAGCATTTTTGTAACAGCTTTTTGACAGGATATTTTAGGCTGTAAAGGGAAAATATTTTATCAACTCATCATCTTCTGACTCTCTTAGTGTGCATAGAGTAGTTAGAACTAATTATTTGGTAGTCAGATTTTTTTACACTGTAGAATGAAATCCTATTGTGATGAGCATGTGAAAACCGACCAAAAATAATCATCTGCTATCAAGACTGAGCTTCTGCAGCTGCAAAAAAAAAGAGCAGTATCATAAAATGAGCAGTCCCATAAAATGTCAGTGATGCTACTCACTGGAGAAAGATTGCAGCAACACAACCTTACACAGCCATCAAAAGCAATAATGTGATGCTATAACAAAACAAAGTAGACAGTATAGATGGGAATGACAGCCCCAGTATAAATGCAATCCTTTACTTCTGAGTGTAAAACTGACTTTCTCATTTATCCTATTTTTGAACACACATGAAAGCTTGCTTTTATTATTTTGTGGATGTATACACATGTAGTGTAGACAGTATTTTCACTGGTAAGCACTACAGAGTGAGCTTCTATATTTTTAAAGTATTAATTTTTCCATTTGAGTGATTTTTCAGTGTTGAGGACTCTTATTTTAGCCATCTTCTATCCAGAGATTGGTTTAATACAACTACTCTGGCAGATGCAGTCTATTTGCTATAGTTAAGGAAAAGCCATTTTTTAATTGACATGTTAAGTCCCAAGTACAGTGCAAATAAAACCTCTCCTTTCATAAAATGATTTTACATGACAGGTTTTTATTAAGAGTGATGTTTACAGCTGTGATTTATTGTACATGGTAAAAATAATTTTTAAAAGCAACCATATATTTATGCTGAAAAAAACATTTATATCCCAAACTACAGTTGAGATTCAACTGGTATTAGAGTGATTGATGTATTTGCATGCATGTAATATGGATCCTTTTGTCAGGAAGCTGGTAATATGGACCCAAAACCTTCATTTAGCAGCTAAACAAAATAAGCAATCCCCCTCAAATCTCACTTTTCCCTACCCTGCTTTCTAATTCAGGATAGGCAAAATAAAGGTTTCTGATGCTGGAAAAGTTGGCTCAGCAATCAGCAGAGTTTGGCTGCAGGGACGGAAGGAGTTAAGATAAATAAAGGAACCTTATGGGCCACTGACAAAACTGGAAAGGTAGTGATGGCCTTTTGCATCACCCACTGGTTAATGTAATTGGAAGGAGACCACAATTCACATCTCTTCCTCAGAACGCTTTAGAAGCCTGTCCCCTTCACCAATCACCCTGACTTCCAGGCTGAGTCCTTCTGTTTCCTCTCCAGTAAATATTCAAGTATATTATGTTACATAATCAAGTTTTGGTGGGAAGGAAGAACCCACCCTAGATTTACCCAGAACCTTCTGGCTATAAACTTTGAAAAGGCCTGTTATCCTGCTTCACTGACTCAGAAGTGGAGGTGAGAAAGACTCATGTGTGGCCTGGCCTGCACAAGGGCAGCAAAATTATCCTACTACTTGCAAAATGAAAGGTTAATCTTTTGTAAGAATGAACTTTGTAGCTGTACTCTACAAAATAGAGAAAGATGATTTGTCTTTATTTGGCTTTTTCTAGGAGTCTGCTGCTAATGCTCAGAAGACAGTGGGTGGCTTAACTACTGATAGAAGTATCTGTACAACTTCCTTTCACAGAATGAATTTAGACAGACTAAATGAGAAGAAATTTCAGTTTTCAGCTCAAGTGCTTTGCTTGTAGCCTCTTCCACCAAGCTGCATAGTCAGGACTAGGAGGCTATGTCACGTGTCAAAATAAAATCATGAAACCACCTTCAGTGGTCAGAGATGTGTTGTGATGTACATTTTCAGAAGCCTTTGAACTGCAGTGCTCAGACACACCAACAGTAATTTAATCATTACTATCTGCTTTTCTGAAGGCTATGTCAAACCTACTATATTACTTTAAGATGGCAGTTTCTCTAGGTTTAGACAGCCAGAGGAACTCCTGAGTAGCTATCAAAACAGGTCCAGGCTCCCTGATGAAGTGGAGCACATGGCTGTACTAGGTCCTTTACATACATAAAGGACTATATGCTTTTGAGACAGGGAATATCTAAGTAGATATTGTATATTTATACCCCAATTTATAAGCAAGAAAAATTAGCAACCTAATATAAGGGCAGAAGTTGAAGCATCGCCTATTTCAGTATACACCACATAACTGTGAAGTGTTATTCCTTACTTACAAATCATTAGTGATCTCTATTAGTTGCATAAAACCTACCCCTTAGCTCCTCTTAGACAGGAGGACTTCAAAGCTGAAAGCTATTTAAATTTAATTCTGGATTAATTTTTTTTCCCAAACACTTTATAAAATTGAAAATCTATGCAGCAATATATTAATTTGGAGACGATAAAATCAATCAACTCTAGGTAGCTCTCCTGGGAATTACAGAGGGAGTAACTCAGATACAAAGGTTCTTCTAATTCATATGTCCCAATGGTGTTCAGCAGACCAGCCTCTGTGAAGGGGTGTTCTCCTCCTCAGAAAGCCCTCTTGTCTAGTTTGTGAAAACTGCAGTAAAAATGGATGTTAAAGTAATGCATTTCCAATTAGTCAATAGATCAAATATGTCTATTTCCTCTACCAACTGAAGTCTTTGACCTCTGTAATTTTTTTACCTGTAATTAACTCACCTCAAGGAAAAAAGCACAACGAAGAGTTAACAGTTAATTCTTGAGTTTCTTCACTGCAGTTTTCATACAGGAGTTAGTACAGGACAGACAATTTACAAAAAGATTACTATGATTTATTCCCTTACTATTATGCTTGTTAGCACTACAAGACAATACATATTTGACATATTTGTATTCCACTACATCAGATTTCTCTCTTCAGCAGCTGGTACCTGGATATTTATGCTGTGCACTGATCTTTTAACTGTGCGTGCATCTAAATATAAAGAGTTGAATAAATTTTAATAGTATTAATAATTTTAACTGTGTACACAGAGTTAACTGAAACTGTGTGTGCACAGTTAAAATTATTAACACTATTAAAATTTATTCAACTCTTTATATTTAGATGCAAACCTATTAAAAATCTACCCCCGACAAACGAAAGCTGTGTTCCAGGTAACCTGATGCTTCGCATTTCCTAATATTACTGCTGCCTTCATGTGCTGACAGAAGTAATCTACAGACAATAGATTAAGTCACATATTTCAGAAACCACCTCTGTCTTTCCAAGTGTGTGACCCACTATGCCTGAGTATGGGGAGGCTCCAGGAAAGGCACCTGTGGTGAGGAATGAATATTCTAATATTTCTGAACCTTTTGGTGAAGGTGAAGGGGGCTTGTTGAAAACATTGCTGTGAGCAGATGGACCCCTGAAACCATCTGCTATCGAAGCAACTAAATGTTCAATGATGCATTACGAAATTATTTAGCTCTCAAAGAGCCTGAAAGTAGTTAGTAATGATGGCATCTGTACTGAGAGCAAACAACCTATTTATATATGATCTATCACTTCATAAACCGTTTGGAGACCATCTTTCCTTAAAGCAGCAGCAGTCTTGTTGACACCCAGAGTAAAATACTGAGTTGAATGCAGTAACTTGTACAATCCCAGCTAGTTCATATTTTCTTCTTGTAAGAACGTTCTTTTTGCTGGAATGTGCTGGAATGCAAGCTTTGTTTTTGGACAGAAGGGGTTGCATTGTGTGCTAGGGCTAGTTTCTGAATCAGTGCACAAACATAACAAGTGTAAAAAAAAAAAAGTGTTACATTTACTCAGTCTTAATCAAAATTAAATCCCACCTTTTTCTTTCCTGTGAAACATTTCATCCCATTTAGCAGTATCAGTAAAGTAATAGGCATTTAGGAAGCAAGGCTTCCAAATATGAATTCATTTTTTTATCTACTTAGATGATTCTTGTACATTATATAGTTACCATGGGAACTATTAAAACTTGTTTGCATGGATTTTGTTATGTTCCATGTAAGTAGTCAACTGCTTACTAAATATATAAAGATATTATACTTTTTATTATAGATGTTTTTGCATCTGAAAACCACTGTATTTTAATTATTATTTTGAGTTTCAAATACTTCTACAAATAATGAGCTTTATATGAATGTTTATTCCAACCAAAGTGATATTACATTGATTATTTCTCTACTCCAGATAGTCAAAACAGAGGAAACTATATCTTTTGTTCATTTTCTTTCAAAATTACTAAATATATCTAGAAGCTTGCTTAAAAACATTGTGCCTGATCTGAAAGTTCCTTCAACTATGTAAGAAACCTGGATTTCAGTAAAAACTTTTTATGTAAATGAGGAAATGCAGTGACAAGTTTTAAGCAGGAATCTCCGTTAATATCAACAGTGATCCTTATCAGCTCTTCAGGTCTAATATCTTTGTTGAGATTGTGCAGGTTATTTTAATTCTTTATTTGGAAACAATAGTCTTGAAATCAAAGATTTTTCCCAAGGAAAGACATCAGCTTAATGTGCAAACTGTAATCAGTCAAGCAGACTTGGTAGGACCCAACCTGGACATAGACAAGTAACTTCACAAGCATGGACTACGCCATTCCCAAAGCCTTCACTGAGGCAAAATTTAGCCCTCTGCAGTGGAAAAGACACATTTCTAATCTCTGTGCTTTGAATCACTAGGTACTACTAATCATCTTGAGCTGTGTCAAGAGGATTTCTTACCCTACTCACACACTTACTGACCTTGGAGCCTTCCTCAGATGCTGCTTCCTCCTCCCAGCTCAGAATAGTCTCTACCTGCAACCACTACCTCCCTTTGGATTCTTGCTGATCTTAGGAATGGTATAATTTAAACTGCAAGTTTAGTGTCTAGCAGAGATCTTGTAAACACGAGCATCTTTAAGCATTGCCTTTAATATGTGCAAGTGCTATGGAGAGGCAAACCAGCTCCTACTCACTCCCATGGCATGCAGTCCTTGTACACACTGAGTGTTCATGATTCAACTCTGGATAAAATTTTTTCTATGTGTCTGCACTTCCAGAAATCAGTTTATTCTATGCATATCTAAAGAAAGCAAACCTTGCTCAGCGCAATTTAAGTGTAAGTTGCCTCAAATTTTGAGGGTGGAACAAACACTTCAGTCTCAAATATTTTGTCAAAGTGCAGCAATCTGGGCCTTTGCAAGCTTAATTTGAGTTTATTTGTATATGTCCTATCAGTTAAGCTTCTGCTTTTTAAATTAAAAACAGTTAGAACTGATGATATTCAACTGTTATAATATTTAAAGTTGTTACAAACTGAATGTGGCTGAACAAAAATTCATTCCTTACATGCCTTTGGAAATGTGGGCATGTGAGAAATGGAGGACAGGACAAGATACCTTCATTAAATTGCACCTTTTCTTTGTCATAGAATTAAACTCTGAAGATTTGCAAGAGTCTTAGTGTTTGGTCAAATACTCTCCATGCTCTGCTGTTCTTCTTTGCAGACTTCAGGCCTACTTGACATGGAGGCTGCAGTGTGAGTGGGACTGAAAGAAAAATTGCCCCCTTGATAGCTACACACACCACAAAAATTACAGGACTGAAACAAAAGGCCGGCGTATCTGACTGACATGCTATATCCCTTTCCTCTTTACCACCTGTCAATCAATCACCAGTCAATCACAGAAAGCCACAATCAGCCACTTAATGACAGCCAGATGGCATCTACTTCTCATGAACTGTACTCCTGAAGTCATACTCACTCCCTGTAACTAGCAGCATTTCCTATCCAGGGCAATAATGATGTGGTTTTTGTATTCAAACGAAGCTGTAGTGCCTCGCACCTCTGACAGGACGCCCCTGTGAACAGAATACATGCTCTGCCAGAAGCATTGTTTTGCTTTAGCAACAGAATAAATGCTGCTTTAGGAACGCTGATAATCTCCCCTCTACAGCTGCACGTATCCCTCAAACTTTGATCAGGGAGAGATTTGCTGGTTTACGAATAAGAATTGCAAAAAATGTGAAAATTCTAGTAGGCATTCATTCTGCCTTCCTTATTTCTCTGCAGTCCTGACACAGGGAAAGAATCCGTACGGAAACCAGTGTGATCTTCTTCACATCAGTTTACCGATGATTTCAACCTTGACCCAAAGGGAACACTTCTTCTGGAAGTGACAGGTAATTTAGCTTTCTTGCTTAGTTCTGGGGCTCTCTTGTGGTGAATTATGTATAGTGCTTCTGTGATATGGACCCTTTGTCCATGAGGGACCCAGCTGAGGCTGTTAAACTTCTTTTAAAGGCATTTTGTCCATAAACACCAATCAGTCACGAGGGTTCTTTGCAACAAAAAAATTTCTGCCTCGGGACCAAATGGCAAACTCAGTTCTGAAGTGACCAAGTTTGGGCCAATCAAGCATGAAACTGGATTCAGGCCTTGCTTACAAGGCTTTTCGCTGAACTGAGTAAAGGCTGGAGGTTTTTCCATACTGTTTGTTTTCTAAAAAGTTTCTAATCCAGTTAAGGAGGAGAGGACTTATTTATGACCAGACTGGTGAAACATGGTTCTGGTGTGTGAATTTTAGCCTGGGATAGCCACTACTTCAGCATCCAGTAATTGTCACCTTCTGTATTATAAAGTGCTTTGCTTTGGCTCTATACAGCTGAGGAAGAGAAAAGTTGTTTTTTTAGGGAGAATTAAGTGTAGATTGGATGACTTGCAAGCAAAGCATCACTGCATCCCATTTCCTGGGATCTTTAGAAGTGTACAGATTCTTTATTCACAAGGTAAGTAACTATGTTTGCTGCTTAACAACAAAAAACTAGTTTATTCAGAGTTCTTCCTGGCAGTTCCAGCTCAGGCACATCCCTCCAACATGCTCTCCACCCACTTCAGGATATCTTCCAGCTTTATCAGGCAGGAAGGCACAAGACCTTCACAAGAAGATTCCTCCCTTTACTGCTTCTGTGCTTATATTTGTTCCTGTACCAAAGACACATCAGTGTTAAGTGCATATATTTTTTCTTGGCAATTTCAGAAACTTCTCCCTCAAGAAATCTTGGAGGTAAATACCTTGCAACTCAAGGACGGGCAGATTTTATCCATTAAAGATGGGATGTAAATGGAGGCAACCTTCCACAACATCCCCCCCTCCCCACATATACATACATTTTCAGCCCTGTTTCTGGAGTGCAGACAGAGAATCTCATTAGGAATCTAATATAATAAGGGCATGTAGATACTGGGGTTGGGGGGTGGAAATCAGATTAGCTTCATTACTTTATTCTGCACCTCACAGCGCTTCTGCCAGTGGACAATTGCATTAGATCAGAGAGGAGATCAAAAGGCAAAAACTCCCCAGAAATACTGCTGCTCATTGCCTGAGACAGGAATGGGAAAAGTGCACTGTTGGAGGACACAGACCCACCATAGATACCAGACACTTTAGGGAAAGGCAGTACTTTTTTTCTTTAAACTTGTATGATACTCTGTCCTGTTGAGCTTATGGTGTTTGAAAGAGTGGTCTAGAATCCAATACATAGACACAAGGAAACTAAGCAACTTGTCTAAGTATATGCAAGTGGGGACCCAAAGAGCCAGAAGGGAGGTGATAGTTTGAGTGCCCAACATGTCCTGCCTGCAGAACTCTACTGCCTTACTCTTCCACTTTTTCTGGACACCTTTCAGATTTGCATACGGAAATAACAGCTCAGCTCAGTGCGCTGCTTCAGCAATGATAACCTGAGAAAGGAACACAAGGGAGTGTATGCCACTTGCCATATAAAATATTAACAGCCTAGGCCAGTTCAAGACCTTTGTATAGCAGTCTGAGGGGGCTCAGTGACCACAGAGGCAGCTTAACCAGCTAATGCAAATTACTTCAGTCCAGACAGTGCAGGTTTGACATAGTTCCTTCAATCCCACCTCATCCCATATCATACTATGCCTGGCAGTCATGGAAAGTGGGCTTGATAGGACCTTTTGGCACAAGAACTGCCATGTCTTCAGTGAAAGTCTTTACCATCGTCCTGAGTTGCACTAAGGGACTAGTCACTGAAGATTGTTGCTGTTGTCAACAGAGAACAGGGAATAATGATCTTCAACAACTTCTACTCCACACGTCTAACTTCTTCTTTGAAGAAATAAATTCCAGAATCTATATCAGGGGGCAATGAGAAAGACTGACTCAGACCAAAACAGAATAAGAAGATCCTGGACCTCAGGCAGCACAGGTGAGCCATGCTGGTTGTGTCCAAGAGTGCTGTATGCATTGCCAAATGCCAAAGCCTTGCTACTGTGTTATTTTTTCATTTACCAGTATTACACATATTTATTATGCACAGTTGGTGCTGTTTTTTCTTCCACTACCATTTTCTTCTTCATTGCTCCTTATGGAAGCCCTGTGATTTAAGCAAGAAAAAGAAATGCTGCATGCTAACTGCTACTGCCATGACAAACAGGTTAATCTTTACATATCACAGAAAGGAAAATAAAAGGAAAAAAAAGTTGAGACATAGGCAATTAAATCTGAAGTATGAGATGGAATATATGGCTTGTATTGGAAACTAGGTATTGCTTATGAAAACAACTTGTAAGGAAGTAAAAGCACTATTAACCATGTAATGCTCACAGGATCAGCTTACTGCTACTGTCATACAGTTCGTGAAAGTGTTACAGGTGTCCTGGAGTCTGTCATTATTGCTCTAATATTTAACCAAATGTCAAATTCAAAGGGATTTCTCCTAGAAATACAGACTTTTTTTGGTACTCCAAGTTGTGGTTCATAGTTTAATGTTCTTCAGTTTGTAAGCAAAAGGATGAAAATCTAAATCAATAGAAATCTAAAAGTGCTGTTTACATGAATGAACAGATCATACTTTTTATCATTTATTCTTCCCGAGATTGTAAATGTTTCCAAAATACAAAAAGCAATACAAGATTCATAGGTCATGTCAGGTTCACATATTCTGCAAAATTATTTGATAATTTAGTAGCATAAATGAACATATACTATGATATTCAAGTGTCCTTATGCCTCATATTCTATGTCTTTCAATGCAATTTAATGTAATCCAGAAAATGTACCCTAATTTCAAAATAAGTATGCTCACTTAGTAGGTATGCCCATTCCGCAAGTACCCAGAAAGATAATCTATTCGGCCCAGACCTTATACTTATTCCTGTCAAATTTATTTTCTATTGAGAAATCCAAGTTCAGCTACTGTTGTAGAAGTTCTGCTATTAAAGGTACACCAGTGAAGATATTATCACCATGAGTGAAACATACATCTGCTTCAACAAACACATTTGCGAATGACAGAGAAACAGAAGGTATCAGAAAAACAGGACAAGAAAAAAAACCTGAGGCGCTCAGGGGTAAGAAGAGACTAAATAAAGACAAAATGCTTGAGGCAGTCAATAACACGAATACTCCAATAATAATGACAGCAATAGGAAGTTTTTTTCAAGCTGTTTCTTCACAAGTGTGTACAGAAAAGTCTATATTGTGAATTTTACTGACAGGGGTATCTTTTTATATATTCTCCCATATTTTTAAAAGTGTAATGAAAAGCATGCTCTAGGGTTTCCAGAGACATCAGTACTCATGTACTTCATCCCTTCCCTAATAATACCAATCAAATAGAAAGTATTTTCCCTGAATTCTCATCATGCCTCCTTCGCTTCTTATTTCCAGAAGCACATTGCAAATACCTTCATTTGCCTGGGTGTTAACTTCTGAACTGCCAGAAAGGGCTTGAAGGCAAGATATACTGACAAGGAGAATTCCTTTCTTAAAAGCTCGAGTCATTGGGTACCTTTAATTAAAAAATGTATTGATTTTTTCCATTGCTTTTAATGACAGGCACTAGTCTGTGACTTCCATTGTTACTCATTGACAGTTTAAGTAGTGAAACAAAGGGCACTTATACAGCACTTAGTGCAAAATTATGACTGATTAAAAAGTCATTTGTCATGGTAACAGCACCTGCTTAGACTTTGTAAATTTTTAAATGCACTCTTGCATGCAGTGTGTAGGAAGGTGTGGTACATGCAAGTCGTCATAGCCATGTTTCTCGGCAATTTAAATACATTAGTAAAGTGCCATGTGAATCACAAGCAGCTACTAGTTTCTCACAACATTTGTTTGAAGAAGTTTAAGCTCTGCTAAAGCTTCAGTGTTTGACCACAAAGGGAAATGTAGTAAAAATCTAGGCACCTGTGTTCAAACCTTTTAAACATGTTACAAATCTCAGAAAGAATCCAGAGCTCTTATTTAACTGGGGTTTAAAACAATTAACTCACAGTTTCAGTACCTTTAATTTCCTGTCTTTTCAAAGGCAGATTCCTGCCTTCAGATGTGTCAAGGGTGCTTAGCATACTAAAGTGCAGATATTCAGCTTAGTTAAATCACTGTTGCTCAATTGCTGTCCATAGACCACAGTTACTAGTGTCCAAATACCAGTCCAATACAGATATGAACAAAATTTTTAAAAATGTCTAACTATATCAAACAGTAACACTTACCACAATGAATAACAGAACATTGTAGCTCACAGACAAATATCTACAGAAAGTGCACCAATATTCACTGTGTAGGGTAAAGCTGAAAGTGACCTGAAAAATTTGAAGGACATTGGGCATAGAAATGACAGTGAATGGAATTCAAATTTTAGCCTCAGGCCAGCATCAAATTCTGAGGCATACAAGCAGTCTAGAGTCTTGTTCTTCTGCATGAGTATGTAGAGAGTTTTATATTTGTTAATTCCTTTAAAAGAAGCTCCAATTACATACTCTACACCATTTCCTTTGTGTTGTATGTTGGAAGCTCCAATAATTTTCTGGAAGCAGCTACACACCATAAGCTAAGCCTAACAGTTGTTTTCAGAGATGGCTAGAATTTTAGAACAATTCTTCTCCCTTTGTGCAGAAATAAGTGGGAAACATTTTTCCAGGAAGGTCCACTGCCATGAACACATCTGAGATTTTTCCTGCCTACATGGCCTTCTCTGGTTGCTGTTTCTAAGCTGCCATTTTTAACGGACTTTGGAAAAAGCTCCAGAAAAGTATTTTGCCCACAAATATACGTACATATATATATATTTCATAAATTCATTATAAGTTTACCCTTGATATGGTAAAAGTCCCCTCCTACTTCTATTTTCTTAGTCCTTCCTTCTACTTTCACCTTTTCCTCTCCTCAGATGACCACTGCACTATTGGGCACTTTCTCAACCTTCATTTGACCTCGACTTCTCCAGTAGCCTAAGGTTTGAGGAAGGAAATAAGTCTTAAGCTCAAGACAGTAAGAGAGAACATTATTAGCCACAAAGCACAATTATTCTTCGGCTGATAGTGAGATAGCAGAGTATCTACAGTCAATATAACTTCTGATAAGACAATATCAGCCCTTTAAAGTAGTGTTAAAATGATTTTGAGTCAACCAAGAATTCTTGTACTAAATCAGTGCTTTATGTTGTGTTAACAATGAGGTTTTGATTTCTTGTCAATTATTCTAGAGTCAGTCTTATTCTACAGACCTTTGGTTAGAAATTCATGTTCATTAATGTAGAGATATATAGACCAAGAAGGAGATGTTTTCTCACTACAATCAATGCTGTTCATTAGTATTATTTCTAAAAAAAAATGAATTTTCCCTTTCTCACAGAGGTTACAGCTCTGAATTCATTTTTTTTTTAAAAAAAAGGAGAAGAAAAATCCAAACAGCCAGTGGACATCACATTTATTTGTCAACAGTGAAGGCATGGTCAGGCCCAGAAATATTTGGTCCCATTCTGACATCTGGAAAAGTTTTCTTACTGTTTATTCCCCAAATTTGATTCCTGAAGACATTTCTATTGGGCTCCTATCCTCAGAAAATTTACCTGCTAAAATCTCTGCAGATTATATAGGAGCTGAAATTTTGTAGAAGTTCAAAACTCTCTCAAACGTGAGGACATACCCATTCTTGACCAAAAAAAAAAACCAAAACCAACCAACCCAAAAAACAAACAGACAAAAAAATCCAAACCAAAACAAAACTGCCTTGGAAATTTCAGTTTAGGAATAGCTTCTCAGTGACATGCTTTTTAATAATTTCCATGACACAGAATTTTTTCCTCCCCTATTAATATTAATTGAAATAGCTGAATTATTTTGACTGAAGATTTCTGAATATTTTTCTGAGCTTTTGACATATATCAGAAGTGGCAAATTTTAATTGTTTGTAACAAAAGCAAATGTTACGATTTAATAAGTAACAATTGTAATATTTGATTTAGTTACAAATAACTACATACTGTGTTTTAGAAGGATTAACAACTGTAATATCAAGCAGTCACAGCTGATTGACCTGCAATCTGCAAGAGTGTTGCTTGGAAGTTTTCTAGAAATTTTGTCCTCGATTTTAACTTAATGGTAACTGACTTATGTGCCATAAAAATTCATAAGATATGGAATACAGTAAATGAATCCTTTGTAAGTGAACTGTAATTATGTATATTTTGTATGTGGTGAAGAAACTAACCATGTAAATGATGACAGCTAATTACATACAGCTCTCCTGAGCATTAGTATCACTCTCCCTGGCAGCATACTCTTTAAGGTTTTTCCTTCTTTGTATATAGGCTACTATTTCTGCACATTCCTTAAGGGAATTATGCCATTACCTTTGCACTAGTTAAATGAAAACTAAATGTTTTTATCACAGAAATCCTCAGTGTAATCTAACTAATTTCTCCGTTATTGTGCTAATAAGTCAAATCCGGCTCTTCTTCTTACTGGTGTCAAGCCAAACTAATTCTGCTGATTTCAAAGAACTTGCTGTGGATTCACACATGCAAAGCTGTCAGCAGATATTTGGCTGCTGGTTTTGCTCTCCTGGGAGAGCTGGAGATTACAGCCTGGAGAAGGAACAGTGAATAATACTGGGTCAGATCAGGCCTTGCTATGGAGGAGGTGGAGAGAACACCATACGGGAGGAATTTGGGGAAAGTAAACCCCTTAAAACCTTCCCTGGAAGAATTCCCTACAACTTCTTCCAGCTTGAAGGTAGGAGGAGGTGTGTATTTGGGGAGAAATAGGAAGGACGGTAAAGATGGTCTCTTCACAGAAGTCTAACATGCCAGAGGTTCTGATAAAATCAGTTGATATTTCAGACTACCTTTGAAAGGGTCTCTGGAGACATAGTCTATGGGTGACCATAGCCATTTCGATATCTCTGCATCTTTGGAGCACAGTGGTACTTTAAAGCTGCTCTGACTCTTTCAGAGTCAACTTTCTCTAGACTCTTGGTTGAAGGTATGCAGAAGAGTCTACACTGTCAGGTTTTACAGGAAGAATAAAGACAGTACACAGTGCAGTACTTGTGGGAAGATTTGCTGAGAGCTTCAAGGATAAAAGCTGAGATTATACTCGCTCTTTCCCCTCTGCCCTCATCCTCTTGAATTTCTGAAACTGGACTGAGAGATGGAAACAGGGATGTGACTTACCTATATTACTTAATCGTCAAAAATTGCCCATGGCTGGAATGCCCCTTCTATGCTGATCCTGGTAGGCGGCTTCCTCTCATCATTGTTTTTGTGATTCAGAGTGAAAAAGATATGCACCGAAGCATTTGCTAAACAGTCCTAACTGGAAATACAGAGGGAGTATAGTGTATGGTCAGTCCTTTACATTATTCTGAATCTTACCATCTTGCAATAACTATCACATATTTGATATAACTCTGACTACTACCATGTGAGATAGCAATTGAATATATGAGATGAATATACATAAATACACCTGAATGCTTTCTCCTACAAGCCATGCAATTTCTGAGCTCACTTGTCAGAGACCCTGCACTACTAATAGATTTTCTGTTTCTCAATGTTTCTCCAATTCCTCTCCTTGAGGCCCAGAGCCATGTGGCAAACCCGGACACACTGTTTTATTCTTGCTAGAAATGCAAAAAAATATATTTCCCTTCTAACAAATCCCCATGGTAAAAACAAAGCAACAAGTTTTCATATTTTCAACCAGAAAATTGGTTCAGCATTTTCGCTACAGTAAAGGATCAGCGATTTAACTTCATTTTCTCCCCTGCTTCCAAAGCCACTGCTCAGCTGCTCAGGCTGCCCGTTCTCTTCTTACATGCAAGACCATATCCTGCCTTGAATGCAGTTTCATTCAGAACTGCCTCACAACTCTTTCACTTACCAGAAGGCAGCTCTGGTTATGCAGTTCTTACATTTGCTCTTTTTTCTACAGTCCTGATAATTCTAGACTTTGTATGTAAGATGTAGAAAAACCTGTTAAAACACTGACCTGATTAAATAATTATTGGTCTCAGAAACTCCTTCTTTTCATGCACACACATACGTTCTTAATTCATACTCCCCCACTCCCATTTTTCATAGTAGATTATCTCATTAAGCAGCCATCAGTCCTATGAGTCCTAAGATGTTTCCCAAGGTCACACAGGTAGTTTTCAGCCGAGTCAGGAGTAGTTCCCATCTCCCAATTCCCAGCCCTATGCTCTGGCTACAGTTTTGTTGGACTGCTTTGTACACATATGAAGAAAATGTGTATCTTGAAAAATGGATACAATCAATTTTGTTCAATGGCAAGACATTTATTTTATATATATAGATATATGTAATGATTTACAGACTATCACTTGTTCATGGTTTATTTCAACCTACACATAGAGCAGCCTTTACTGCAGAAAATAAACATAACTTCTTAATTTGTGAAGAAATAGTAAAACTATGATTTCTCCTCCCTGTTATTATCTGAAACTGTGGTAAAGATATATTTTTGTTTTTGTTTTTTAACAAATAGAGAGGTCCAGCAACCTCAGTAGATGTAAATCAGCATTTTTTTTCTCAGGTACCAGTGGAATTACACAAGATTACACTGGCTCAGACCTACTCAGAGTTTTAATGTGGTAGTGTCCCTTGAAAAAATAAAATTAGAAGATTACTTAAAGATATCAATTAATCCTATCAAATTAGACTTCAGGATATAACACATATTTGGGGAAGGTAAGAAAGGTACTTAAAATACAAAGAAAATCTGAGAATGGCAGGAGCTGGAATTCTTGTACGTAATAAAATATTAGGGAGAGAGACACATGATTCTTACAGTAAATGCTTTATTTTGTATATAATGATATCTCAGACTAATTTTCTTTGATGTCTGCATGTTTTTTTGTTTCCTGTGAAAGAAGATTTGTTGGCTCTGTGGCATTCACTGTAAACACAGGTGTCTTGGAAGAGCTGCAGGTGTTCACCCTCCTCAGCTTATTCTAGTCCCTATGGGTATGGGGGGAGGGAGGGAGGGGAACTTGCCTCACCAGAAAAATATTTTCTGCATGACCTTGAAAATAATGTCTAAAGCTCTGAAGCATGTGATTATGCCTTGGCACATGAGCAGTACTTGGCCAATATATGACCTAAATGTGGTTTTCAAGTACAGATACCGGGCTTTTCCTTTTGTGTTTGTGTTTATTTGTTATGCTTTTTGCTTTGCTTATGGTAAAAAAGGGATTTGTACATGTATATTCACTGATATTTCACTTCTCGAATCAGGGAAGATTTCCTTTACCAGCTCATCCTTTGGATATTACAGAATAATTTAACACAGACATAGAAGAGGAAGCCTGCAAACTTGGCCTCTATTTTACTTCCTTTGGAACATCCTTATTTTGTCTTGGTGTCCCTGTACAGATGGAAAGGAAGCTTTGCTCAGAAAGAGAACAAAACCTCCCTTCCCTTTCTCCACTCATCAAAGCCTATTGGCTAAGTAGAAAAATAATAGACAGTTTGGATTAGGATGATTTCTTTGCTGAGAAGAAGGCTAACCCATGAAGGTGTGACAAAATTCAAGTTGATGCAACAGAAGATGAAATCTATCTGATTTTTCTTATAATGCCTCTCTTGCACATCTTTCTATCAGGCACCAGGTCTTCCTCTGAGCACTGCATGATTTAGAAGGAGATGTAAATGCTGGAAGGAGGTGAGGAGCAGTGTTGCAGAGACCTGGGTGACTCGTGGGATGTGGACACCCCAGAGAGCATTGCCCATTTGGGGCAGAAAGAGGAAGATTCCTTTCAGAGCGTTGCTAATGACCTGCAGAGGAGCTGCACAGCAGTAATTTCACAGATACGATGGCAGGTCACTGCGACAGATGTTCCCAACATATGTGGAGAATTAATTACCCACTAGTAAACAAAATCTGTGATGCGGAGAGTCATTTTGTCCAAATTTCTTTCGATTTTGCCGTTATTAGGAGCTTAATTTTTCTTGATCAGCCAGACCCTCTTGAGTTAAAGTGTTCCTTAATGGGCTGTACTGAACATTTTCTGAAGTGAAGTGTGGAGGGAAAGTGGCAAGGAGGGGGTCAGGGGAGATGAGTTTAGCTGGAAGAGTTGATTGTGAAGCTGTACCACAGTGAGTGATTAGTCAATTATTTGATTAAAAGGTTGGATGCCAGTCATATGTTTTTTTAGAAAAAAAAAAAAAGTCTAATTGTTAACTTACATTTAACATCATTTATGCTTAATTTAAGAGCATCCAGTAGAATGTCTGGACCTTCTGGGGAAAGCATAATATTTTGAGAGAAAGAGCTTTTGAAAAAAGGTTTTATTTTCCTATTCCATCAATATTCTGAATGTGTTAATGTCTCAGGGCCATATTGTGCCATTGATTTTTAAGCAGAACTCCCCATCTAAATCAATGGCAAAATCTGCTTAAAAAAAAAATCAATCGCATGATATGGCTCCAGGACATTAGAATGAAATTCTTATATTCATGACCCAGATAACAAATCAGAAGGCCATAAATCCCCTGCTGTTTCTTTAAACTCATTCAGTGCATCAATACTTGTAAACTAAATAGTGCATGGAAATGAACATCCTCTAATAGAAGGATATTGAAGATAAAAATATTTAGCTATTTTTGGTTGATTGTACTTTCACAAATTCTCCCCAGTGTTTCAATTCTTGACATATTGCTTAGGATTTGAGCTCACCGCTCTCTCTTGATCCACAAAAGGTAAATTGAAATCACTGTCTTGTTGATTATTCTAAGACATTTAATATTTTGCTGTTCTCCAGAATCTAAATTAATTTCTTCAGGTCTGTCAAAATTTATAGCACTGGTTTCCAAATGAAGATAATGAAAGAGATGTCTCTGACACATTGGCATTGGCATACTTTGTAAAATCTTGGACCCAGAAACAAAATCTGTAGTTTAGCTACATCATAATCTGCAACATGAAGTTTCATCACATTACCATGGTCAGACAAAAAAAAAAACAAAACAAACAAAAACAAAAAAACCAAACAAAAACAAACAAAAACATTAGGATGGTGAAATCTCTTTCTTTTGGCATTAAGTATTAATACACAGTCTTTCAGCACCACTTATTGTTCAATTTGGAAAGCCAGAAAGGTTTCTAAGAGACAGGAACTGCTACTGAATACCCTAAGACGCCTGAATTTCCCAGCCACACTGCCAGCCTTCAGGTGCAGAAAGAAGATCAGGTTCCAGGAACCATTGCACAGCAACGGAGAAAAGTCAAATTGCCTGAAATTTGCTAGAATAGCATAAATGTTCAAGTGAAATTGAGGGGCACTAACATCATTACCCAGAAAGAGTAAAGAATGACTGAACTGTAGCATCAAGTCTTCATTCTGCTGCGAATTTCGGTTTTCTTTAATTAAGTAATTTGTTCTATCTTTGAGTATTGTCCTTGATCAGTATTATTTTTCTTTAGAAATAACACTTTTCTACCTCATTGCTATTTACAAAGGACTTTGAGAGCTTGTGATAGAATTCCCCATAAAAATCTAAATTGTGTTTATCACTTCATTGAAAATAATTAAATTGAGTAATATGTTGTATCCACATTCTGCTTAGAAAGTAGCACTTGTATACATGCATATTTTTCAGTTGTGAATATGCTTGAATTTGAAATTAAACAGGTACTAATGCTGTTGAAGTTATTTTCCCAAAGGTTATCTTTGACACAGTGTTAGATGGAAATTTAAGTCCTCTATTTTCAGTAAACTACTCCACACACACATCTCAAGTACTAGGTGCCACACAGAAAGGCATGGACTGGAGATGAAGTGCTGCAAATAAGCCTATAATGAAGTCTAGGTTGAAGCTCTAGCTTTGTAGGGTAGAGACAAGTGCTCAGCAGGGCTCACCAGGATGCTGGACCCGTTACTTACCATGCTGGACCACTGGCTCCAAGTAACTCAAGTGCTACTTCACGCCCTGGCTGCCATCACCTGAATTAGGACATCTGAGATAGAAGAGATCAAAGAGACAATTAATAGAGTGAAGGGATTCATTTAGCAGTTTGAGAGACTTGTGTAGCAGTGAGTTTCCCCTCTATGCAGAGAGGGATTTCAGCTGAGCATTGCTTATGCACAGAGCATGGTTAAAAAATAGTTCAGGTAGGTAAATCAGATAGTGTTTGTGTCAGAAACTAATAGTATGAGATCCATGAGCTCCACTACCACTCAAGTCTATATAATACAGAAATGTATCAGTTTTAGTTCAGATAATCCTCATATTCTGATAGATCTTATATGTAAAAGTATATGAAACACCTATGAAAGAGTATCAGTTCGTAACGACCTGGCAGTGGATTCTGTACTCCAATTGCTCTTCCTGGATCAAAAGCCTTCACACTACATGCAAGAAACATATTCAGCAGCAGGCGAAGAGTTATAAGAAATAAAATGCTTATTTATGTCAGTGATGAAGAGAGGAAACACTCTGCCTAAAACAGGTCTACTTTTTATTTCATTTCTTACTCTACTTATTGATTTTCTGACTATTTTTTTTCTGCAGAGCTGACCCATCACAGGAAATGCAGAACTCTCTGAGTAAAGGTACATGACATATAACTACAGTTGGCATCAGTTTTCTGAGACCGGCACTCACATATTGACAACTGACTTTTGTCTAGGTAAAAGCTCTCTATGTCACATATTTTCCTTTCTTCAGTATACTCCCTTTTCTGATGAGCTAAAGTCCAACTGTGGTGAGAGTAACCAAGAAATCTAGTTTCTGTTTGAAAGTGCGCTTGCATGTGTGAGTATGTGCAAACCTATCATTTTAAATAAAACATAAACCAATAGTACTTACATTATTGATATGAAATAATGTTTCATTAGTTAAGGTGAAGGTACACATGCATATAAACAGTAGGTCTAAGCTTGCTGTTTGTATTTACATGAATCCACAGAACTACTGGAGTGAGGAGGGTGTACTCATCTGACTATAGGTTATAGGTGCGATCTGACAATAATCAATTTGATCTGAAATATGAAGTGACCCTAAGAGAATTTTCAGTGTAATTCACATTCCTTCACAGCTAGGGCTTCACTTCCTACCTCCCATATTTATAGAAAATAAATATTTAACACATTCAAGTCCCCTTATTAGTTGGACACTCTTCAGATCACAAAGTTAAGAGCTCAGAACTTAACCAAACACATCATTACTATTACCTGCAAAGCCCTATTCACTACTGAAAGCCTTTCCCCATGATAGAGTATTTTTCTGTGTGATTGTTTACGTTTTCAACCTGTCTTCTGCATTATTAGGCATATGATAAATAAAGGTTCTGTAATTTATGTTCAACTTGTAAGCATATGAATGACATTTAATCTAGAATGGTATTTCTAAAAAAAGTGACCACATCAGTAAAATTCAGTGTCTGTTGATGTTTGTATTTGAAATGGCACAGCCTAGCCTAGCCACGATGACATCCAATATACAATTATCAAATAATTCTTAAAGCATGGATTTCAGAGTTATTACCTAAGTATAAAACTCATAATGTATTGGAATAAAGTTTGTAGAGGATTAATTATCTTGATCCTGAGTCCCCCTCCACTGTAGCATTTTATCATGACTCCATTATTCAAAATGCCAGCTAATAATATTAATATGCCTCACCACATTAGTTCCTAATATTTGCTTACCGACTGTGAATACAGAAAGAAATTAAATGTTAGATACAACAGCAAACCATCTCAAATACTTCAAACAGAGCAGTGAGGACTTACAGACCAAACATACAGAAGAATATTCTTACATAGGCAATCCTTCTGAATTCTCAGAAATGTCTGTAATATCAGGCTCATAGTTCAACAGACAGCAGTATGGACTTCATCTGCATTAATTTATTGTTCCTAGCAACAAATGATTAAACCAATTTTCTGATTAATCAAAACCGTGCTTTGTAACCACCCGTGTGAGATCAGAATTTTTAATCACTCTGCATGGGCTATGGCAATATGAAGAACAAGATTGGAAAGATTATGTTATAAGAAATATTTAGCAAATAACTCTAAACCTTATTCAGAGCTAGTGTCTCTGTGAAGTATCAGTTATTCTATAAAAGCACACTTGAAGCTTTTTTGCTACACTATTTGAAGCATGTTACTAGTGACAGAGAAACTTGACTTAAAATGACTACTAGTCCATATCAGTGTGACTGTTTCTATGATGCTAAGAACACAGACACTAATCATCCTCGTATGACTGGAGCTATAAAAGGAGGAATCAGAGTCAACAGAAAGGTTGAGAGGATCAGACTAGATTTCAGAGATTACAGGTATGCTGTGTACTGTTGAACTCTTCACTCTGATTCAACATATGCATGACCAGTCTCATGCTCCTTCACACTGCAAATTCATTTGCAGTTATGCAAGTCCTCTCCTCTATTGCCATCCCAGCAAGGTTCTTCTTCTTCCACCTCCCTTTATGCCCAGCACCATACGGTACTGCAAAGAGCCAAGCTGCTATTAAAATGTATTGCTGCCTATTGCATCCTATTCACGGTATGAACGTAGTGGGATACCACCTAAAGATGATGAGGCCTAAGGTAATATCTGTCATTCTCTGTGCTCTCATGTGTGGGGTTTCTGCCAGAAAAATTTCCCAGCAGCACTGTGATTAAGCAGCAGCAGAGCTGGCAAAAGCTGGCTTCGTAAGAAATGGCAAATGAGTCAGTTCAGATTTAAAACACAGAAGGCTGCTTATTTTCAGGTCCTGCAAGACTGGTCTGGTGGTTTCAGGGTTTTTACTGTGGCTAGTGTTTGACAGATACTAGCTAGAAGCATGTCATCAAGCTGAGAGGGAACCTTTGCCCCGTTGTCTTCTGTAGTCCTACACTACCTGTGTCATGTCTATTTGCAAAGCAGCAATGACTGGTTTGGAGGCACCATTACATTTTTGATAATAGTATCAAGAATCCCATTGCATATTTGATAGAGCAGCAATCAGTAAGCCTATGGACTGTACATAACTCCAAGAGTTCACAGGAGTGCCTGACCTAAGGTTATGGGAGCCAAAAGCCAGGCCTGCATTTTGACCTCTGCTTCTTTTTAAGAAGCAAATAGTTCAGAAAAGGGACTGTTTTTGTGGGCTCCACCATAAGCCTGACATCAAAAGCCCCACGGGGTATAACAGGACAATAAACCACCTCTGACATGGCACTATCTCTAGTAAGATATGATGTTATCATTTAGTTATTATGTTTTGGAGATCTGAGAGGCTGAAAGAAGAGGCCTATGAGCTGGATAAGGAATATATGAGGCTAACCTGTACCTTGGACAGTCTCTGAGGTGTCTCTAACCTTACATGGAACCCAAAGGGAAGGACGGTCCTTTAGTACCTCACCTCTCCATGGATTAACTGACCCATGATTAGATGATGCAAATATCTCAACTCAGTGAAAAGTCATCAGGACTGTGGTTATCACAGAAAGTCTTATTTGGATATTCTCATAGTTATGTAGTGAGTCCATCAGTGGTAGCGAGGAGAGCTGTAATGGATCGTGGATCTATAATAGTAGTGCCAATGAGTATCATCTGATCTGCTAGTCAGCAGTCATAATTTTGCTAATTTGTGGGAATTTTTACAGAGTCAGTCAGCTGTAAATATGGCCTACAATATTTGTGTGGAGTATCTAAATCCCCGTGCACATCTTTTAGTGTACAGTGGAAGTGATTGAATGACCAGGTGCCTCCTGGCTAAGACTTGGTTGCTGCAATGGTGTTTTGAGACTGGGATAGCTGATGCAAGACAAACCTACTGCCTCTGAACAATGTACTGGAAGAAGGAGTATTTGCATTCTGGAGAAATGTAATATTTAGGCGGACTTGGTGAGGAATGGTTGAGGAATCAGTTAAGCTGAGAGTAATAGATCTCATGTACACCTTATAAAAGGCAACACATATTTCACTCCTTCACCTGAAAAATGAACAATTATTGCTACTGCAGCTCTTACTTCTCTAATTAGGTACTGTGTAACTAATCCATATGAAACACACACAACTATATCATAAGTGCACTGGAATTAAACCACCTTTCCTGCAGAAAGAGGTAGTATTTAGTAACATTACTGTGTTAATATTCCTTTATAAGGCTGAGATGCTAAATTGTAATCAGAATTCCAACTCAAATTGCAGCATTACCGTAAAAAATAATTCTTAAAGAATCTCTTAAAAAATTCTATAAAGAAATTATAGACAGAAGAAGGTCTATCTTTTCAACCCAGTACAAGATCATCCTTTACAGTACTTGACCAATGACATTGTGTAGTCCCATTTAAAATGGCACAAGAAAAGGTTATTCAATAAAACACTCCACTTAGTTGCCTGGAAGCCTTACTCCCAAATTTTACCTGCAGCTGTCTGTGTCTTTGGGTTTTTCTGCTATGGAAGCAGATACATTAATTTTGTAAGTAACATATTTGGTTTTCACTTATACTTTCAGTTATTTTAGATTGTTCTGGCTTAGTCTATTTTAATTTCTTATTGCTGATAAACATTTTATTACAAAACAAACAAACAAAAACCTTGGTGTGGCAAACTTTGAAGGAACTAATCAGGAATGTCTATCATCTTTTCTGTTTGTAATTGAAAAAAAAAAAAAAATAATGGGTTACCTGAAAGGATGAAATCATTTACAGAACAAGTTACCTAATGGTACTACAATTTTCTAATTAGTTGCAGGTTCAAATGATATCAGTATTGGTTTATGCTTCAGGGCATGAACAGCACTGAATTAACTGAATAAACTTATTATAAACTGGTAATTAATGATAATTATAAAATGGAAAGAAGAAGAGTGATATGATTGGTTAATAAGAGTGGTGAGTGCTGAAATTAATACAACATAATTTCTTGTTCAGTACATGTTAGCCTTGCAAATAAATTAACATAAGTAATTTTAAAGCATTTTATAAGAAAACTTTGTAATTGCAATGAGGCATTATGGCGTATTAGTTCATGCTTAGTTGCATTGATGGTAATCAGTCAGTATTAGTTTATGCTTGATGTATGAGTTGATTATTGCCAATAAATCTAGATATGAATAGATGTGACTTATGCCAAAAAATCATATTTGTGGCATGAATATTCTTTTTTTTCCCCATACCTTAAAAATCTGAAAACTTCAATTTTGCAAATACTGATAGGTCTTCTGAGCTAGAAATCAGAGAGGACAGCACCAAACTGATCAAGGTCATTAGCTAAGCACCATGGGTCCACTAACCAAAACTGGAAAAGCCCAATGACATTCCTGCCAAATCCTTTCAGAAAAGTAACAAAATGGCAGAAGTCCCTTTTGTCAGAACAGGAAAGTGGAACAAAGTTTTTTACAGGTCGGGTTTTAGATTATATATCTCAAACCATTCTTATAAAGCCATACATTTCAAGTACTAAGAGCAGGTATTTAATGATCTGTAAATGACTTATTTGAATATGCTTTTCAGAAGTATAAAGAGATCATTAACTTACTGCTGACCAGCCACCTGAGGTGAGTAGGAGAGAGAGCTTAACTTACTGGGTCACTGCGCAGTACTCATAATAGTGGTTTTTTCCTTAGCGCTTCATTGCAATATTGCATTTAATATGGGTTCAAGATCTACTATATAGCTTGAGTCATACATATCCTTCTACAGATCAAGAAGGACTATTGAGGTTGCTTCTGTGAATATACTCCATCTCTCTCCTGTAGCATTTCCATGGTCCAGGGAATCTCAGGTAGAGCAGAGTAGCAGTCAAAACAGTTGTCTGTACTGAAAGACATAGCTTCTTAGTGCCAAAATAATTTTGTCAATTTTTACCAATTTCAGACAGTTGCTACAGCCAAAAACTAAAGAAAAATAAAATGCCCTCTTTAAAATGAATGGTCGTAATAGTTCATTTCAACATTGTCTGGATCGACAATGTTTCAAAGCATATATTTTTGTTTCAGTACTTTCTTTATAAACCTGTTCCTTTTTCAATTTGAAGCAATATTTCACCCAGAAACAAATTTGAATTTTATATATTTTTTTTAAAAAGAAAGAAAACAAAAAAGTCATAAATTAAGTATTCTATTCAGTACAAATTGACAATTTCACACTTTTCAATTCACAATTATTATTTTTAAGGGAAATTTTATGTGAACTACACAATCGATTATTTACATAGTTCTAACTCTCTTATATAGAGATTTAGAAAACAACAGCGCTTTTGCTATACGTCATGTTTCTCCTAAGGTAGCTTTATTGTCTCCACTGCACTTAGGCAGAGGAGAGGCACAGATATAAAAATATTGTGTTTTTTCACTCTTTAGCACCCTGACCTCCAAACCTCAAGGAAGTTACAGAGGAGTCAGTATATGAACACAGACAACTTAAGGCAACTTAGAAAATGCCACATAAGAAACCTAGGAAATCTTATGCCTTATTCCCACACCTTCTGTGATCTAGCTCCTCTGAAAACCAAAGCTGGCATTCTTCCAGAAATGATATCTTTCTTTATAACACCCTGATTCACGCCTGGAGCAGATTTCAGAGGTGCTGAAAAAAGAAAGAAATCTGATGGAATATTTATTGTACTAAATAATTAAATATTAGAAGTCATGAATAAAAGACACAAAAGTTAGATTGTGATAATCTTATTGCTGTTGTTCTGAATTTGAGTTCTTTGATTTACCATCTTCATTATACATTTTTGAATGGCTTGATATTACATTTCCTTCGTAAGGTGTATACCAAAGTTCTGCTCTTGCTCTTTTTCTAATGAACTTTGAAGCCTACACGTAGGATCTACAGATGTGTACATAAATGGAGGTAACTCTGCAGCTGCTCTGTGTTTTACAGTATCTGTGCTCAGGTCTTCTATGTGCATCCAGTTGTGGATGTGCAGATCATGCATGAACCATTTTAGCAACCGAGAACCTGGCCTCTACTTCACAACAAATTAATCTCCCCAAGGGCTGCCACTGATGCACAAAATGGTGGCAGCCCTTGTTTGTGGTTTCAAAGATTTTATTGCAAGTAAATGCACATCTAGACAGAGGAACACCATGTTTTTAAAGACTTTTTGAAATCTGTGGCAGGAAGAAAGACACTTTGGGGTTGAGCAGTGAAAAAAGCAGCACTGAGAATATAGGTCAAGACATTAATATAAATTTGATCACTTCCTTTTTATTCACCAACATTCCTCACAATAAATCAGATCACCTCCTCACCCACACACCCCCCGCACACTTCACCCTTCCTGTCCTGATTTCGGATCACTGAATGTAAATCTGTGACAAGGGTATCTATATATAATATTAATGGTGCTAAGGAGTGTTGGTGTGAAGCGTGAGTACTTGCCAAGCAAGGAGTGATCAGAGCAGAGCTGTTCATCCTCTGCAGCGAGCTCTACATCTTCTGCAGGACAAATGTAACATCATTAGGCAAAAAAAGGCAGCCATTCTGCAAGGAAATGGCTAAGTTGGAGGTACCAATCAATCTCACCAAGCAAGGTTCCCTGTGATACTGTCAGAAGCAACAGACAAAACAGATTGCAGTGTAGATCACAGGGTGGGAAAAAGAAAAAGAAAAAGAAAAAGAAAAAGAAAAAGAAAAAGAAAAAGAAAAAGAAAAAGAAAAAGAAAAAGAAAAAGAAAAAGAAAAAGAAAAAGAAAAAGAAAAAGAAAAAGAAAAAGAAAAAGAAAAAGAAAAAGAAAAAGAAAAAGAAAAAGAAAAAGAAAAAGAAAAAGAAAAAGAAAAAGAAAAAGAAAAAGAAAAAGAAAAAGAAAAAGAAAAAGAAAGAAAACAAGAAAAAAAACCCCAACCATGCTCTTATCCTTTACCCCTTTCCCTATTCCTCCTTCCACTATCTAAGATTAATTCATGTCACCAGTTGTCACTGATCTGAATCCATTTACCAGGCAGTCCAGACTTTATACTTAAAGTTTAACTGTTAATTTAAAAAGACAAAAAGTACCTGCTGAAGGCAGGGTCTATCAGTACTGCAACGGGCAGTATTAAAGCCAATAGACATTCATTGTGAGCTTAAAAAGAGTCATTAACAGGTTCCTGAAAGAGGTTACAATAAATAAATAACAAGTAAGCTAAAGCAGTCCCAGTTACCATCATTATTTAAACTCAAATTGCAATTAAGTATTTTTCTCAGATATTTACAAGTTTTATTGACTTTTTACCTTGATAAATGTCTGCTTTCAGGTTACCGTTTTCTCCATATCTAGGACCTGTACATGCACATATTGAAGTCAATGGGAATATTTGTGCTGCCTGAAATGGACAGTGAATTAGACCAAAGCAAGGCAATAATAGTCTTTTGTATGATACACATTCAGCTTGCTTTGCTGGTGAATGAGAATTAAGTGCAACTGTACAGCTTGTATAAAAAAGTGTTCCCCCAAATTTTTTATATCATCTAAAAATACATTTATTAGGAAAGAACCAGGGAGACAGAGGGCATTAGTTTTGTTTCCATGGATAGCTTAATTTAAAAAAAAATGAACTTACTTTAATATTCACAGCCCAGAAGTTCTGCTGTTTGACTACAATTGATGTTTCTTTTAGCAGGAATTTATTTTTAGAATCAGCAAGGGTTAAATCTACCATTTGCTGTTTCTGTTCTTGTATCAAGGTCAGAACGAGCAGGTAGCCCAGTTCACAGTTTGCAGGACTAATAAATCTTTCCAAAGGTCAGCATCTGCAGTCATTATCAACTAATCAGTTTTAATTTGTTTTTTAATATATAAACACTTGGGATCATGTAGAAAACATCATGCATGTTGTTTAAATCTGATTTTTTTAAAAAACATCGCTTGTTTTAGTCAGTTCATTAATATTTTAAATAAAGGAAATCAATAGGTGCATTAAAGCTGCTTACCTTCAAGTCTTTCTTGTTTTCACAAAATATTAAAGATAACAATAAATAGGCACACTTTTTTCCAGTGAGGCTTTTATTAGAGCTGCCGCTTCTCTTAAGAGACTAATCAGATCAGCTGTGGTGTAAATCAGTATACATTGATTCACTTGAAAACTGACTTGATTCAACTGACTTTCAACTATTGCAAATACATTGTTTACTATTTAGGCTATTTAAATCTTGAAGAGTAAGAACAGCAATGTGAAATGCCAATGCACAACATTTCCAAGCATAGGGTTTGAAAACATTTTGCGAAACGTATTTTTAAATCACATTGTTTGAAGAGTTCCATTTTAACTTATTTTATGATATTAAACATTTCTGCTATTACTCATGCTTTCTCATTAGGACTAACCTCTAAGAGTTCAGCAAAGTGTTACTGGAGTCATACAGTTATACATATGGCCAACAGTATTGCCAGTGTTAAATCGATAAAGGATATTGGTCTGATACACCACCTCATTGTCATATTGTGTACCTAAATCCAGAATTTAGATTTTCAGAAATATCCACCTAGATGCTAAGGTCCTAGATGTTCTTAAATTTGATGATCCTCTTTAAATTTTAAGTTGTTTTTTCACTTTTAATAGTTGTGTCTGCAGTCACACACAACCTTGAAGTCTCAAGACTGGTTGAGAGTGGGCGATGCAGGAGATCTCAACTGCTAAAGTGACCAGAGGGAGATTTTTTGCTATAGTTGTAGCAGATCTTGCACTCACTGGTACCTCTTTTAATTAACATCAGTTTGTACTCTTTGCTTCCACATCTCAGCCTATGAAGCAGTTCTGCACAGACCACAAATGTCACGTGTCTGAGATCTCTTTTCTTACATCAGCCTTGCTGCTTTCACAGACACTTCCTCTCAGTGCAAACTGTGCAAGGTGACAGTGCTGTCCCACTGGAAGAAAAATTGGGGTTGCCAAGTGGCATGTCTCTTCTGTCTTCTGAAAGTGTAGCATGATTTGCGAATGGTTGAACAGAACAGCAAATTACTTCCATGAGCACTGTCTGCTCTGAAAATATGGTGGTTTGCAATGTCCTAATACTATACAAATATTTAAAAATTCAATGAAATTACTAAATGTTTATCTACTTCTGACATTTTTCAGAATAGAATATTGCTTTTAAAAGAAATAACGCATTTTTACTTATTTTCCAATTTTATTTTAAGTGCAAACAATAGATTTTTGAAATATAGCATTTCTATAACATAACCAAATATTGTAAATAGTATTTTTAAACCCTATATTGATGCCAGGTTTAACTGTGATATAAAACACACTGGATGATCTACTTACATAATAATTTCTAACTTTTCGAACTTCTTTTCATATGAAAACACTGCAAAGAAAATTGTCATTATAACATTGTGCAGTAGATTAAGCTGAATTACAGGAACAACATCAAGCTGTAGCACCTTTGAGTTTATAATCTGTTAAAAGTGCCAACAATCTTGGACCTGGTAAATGTGTATCTAATCAGATGGCAGTTGAAGGACTATGCCCATATGATGTGATCAACCATACATGCAAAATGATGGAGAACATTTCTCTTTTGATGTGCATAGGAAATGGATTAGACTATAAGTCTTTCCCAAAGGTTCACCTACTGTTCGTATTGCAATAGTCCAGTCCAGTGGATTCTAAGGATCTTAAGGGGTACTCTATGGGACTGTATATGATCAGGAAGTGCTGCATTAGAAAATTACTAATTACTTAAAATCCTCAGAACACAGGAAAAGTTAAACAAAGGCAGTGAAAATTAAAGATACTCTAATGTGACCATAATAGGTGAATAATAAGAATATTAATAAGAACATATTAAGAATACAATAAGGAGACTATAAGAAATGCTCTGTAGCTCCCCAGGTAAGACCAACACTGCTGAGAATACTGGAACTTTCAAGATCTAAAGCTGACCATGACTTTGGTTGCTGAACACACAGCAAAAACTGGCACCCTCAGCTGTACAATGCCATTATCTTCAAACATTATGTTCATCATTGTCTGAGTTTCTGGGACCATTTTTCTGGAGCAGTCTGGGACTCTTGCAGAGGTGTTCAGTCTGAGTGTTAAACTTTTCAGACTCATGACTTGCTAAGTAAAATCAATTAAAATTTCCAAAGAGATGCTACAGCTTCAGAAAGGTGCCATATTTTCCGAGTTTTCATTATTCATAACTGTAGTAGTAAAATACTTCTTACGTGTTATTTAGATAATATGTGTCATGAAGCGAGAGCAGCTGAACACTCATTGGGGAATGTAACACTCAGGAAACTACATGACTCTTACATCCAGAGGCAGTCAGCTTTGCATGGCAAATTGGATACTTGGCCCTTTAGAAGTCTCAGGTATAAGGATGCAAAACTGGCAAACTCAGTTTGAATAATATTTAAGTCAACAGCCTATTGCATGAGCTGCATGTCACAAAAGTAATGAAAACTTTGAACCAATAATAGGTGAAGTTATATCATGGTGGAAAAAGTAATAGAGGAATATACTATGAGAAGTTAGTAGACATGGAAATGACTCACTCTGAATCTTACTCCTTATCTTCTTTTTAAAAATCAGCCAGAGCTATAAGTGTATTTAATACAGGGAGATATTTCCAAGGTTGATTTTGAATAATTTATTCAGAGGGATGGACTCTTTTATTTTTTTCAAAGTCATCGAAGACAGAACATTTGGCTTTGAAGAATTATGAGCAAAGATTAAAAGGACTATGGGCCCAATCTTGCAGTCATTGAAACCCGCAGGAAACTTTCAATTTATTTTGGAGGATAGATCAAGCTCTTTATCCATTGTATATGTGACCTTTCCCATAATGTTATCCCATCAATTTGAATATCTGCAATGGAAACAAATGAAGGAAAATCCCCAGTGTTGACTGGAGAGAAAACAATTGTTACTTCTGCTTTTCAGTTGAGAAGCAGAAATAATTTTTCTGTGTTACACCTGTTTGGTCATAAATACAACCATGTACACTACAAACCAAAGTTTACTGATACCGGAAAATGACTCACTTTGGAGACAATTCGTTAAAGGATGCAAAAGCTTTAAACTGCATTTCTACCACATCTTCTGGTCATTTTTACTCAAAGTCTCCTACTAAAATCAGTAAGAGTGGTTTTATTGGAAGTAAAGGAAGTTTAGGGTGAGTTTTAAATCTGACTCGGATAAATAATAAGAATAGACTTCTGGACAAAAGGAAGCTAGAAAAGCTGAAGAAGGCTGGACAAACGCTGGACTGCCACTCCAGTCCAGCTTTTGTCTCTGAGTTGTAACCTAGACTTTGGATGGCAGCCATAGCAAGTTGCTTATGTAAGTTACTCATGAATATCATGAGTGAGGGCTTCCACCTACCGTCTTCTCCATTTTTCCCCACTGTGATAATTTTGATTCTATTTAAGTAGAATCTTTTCCATTGTTATGTATGACACTAGAAGTCACTCCTGTACTTAAACTAGTAAAACTGTATAACTACACAAGTCCTTGAAAATGAATGCTACATTATGTGTAAGGATTGTCTTATCACTTACTGTACAGTTTAGAGATAATAAATCTAATTGATTCTCCCTTCTGTTATCTTAACACCAGAGTCCAGCGCAAACTGTACAGCAATATTTAAATGACCACAGCACAAAGTCAACATGATGCCGTGGAAAAGAATAGAGCAATATTCTTAATTCTGAAAACCTGTATTGGTAATCAATTGAAATGTAGGAGCAATTGAAGAGCTGTCCAATTTTCAATTGCAGTATAAGTTGGGAAACAATTTGAAAATAATGGCTCATACAAAGAGTTTTTGAAACAGTCAATATGGTCTTCATGTGAAGGACAAATAAGAATTTGGCAGTCTACCCATTGTTCAGTCTTTGTGCATTAGACATTATCTGCAGGACTCACCACAGTGGCCCAGCCAAAATCAGAGTTTGCAATCTTTCCATTTGACTCCAATGAAAATGTACTTAGTGGGATATTCATTCTGGAAGCATATTCAATGAATGTGCACCAGCATTACTTTGTACATTACTACCACTATACATTCACAGAAAACTTGCTTTAGTTAAGTGACTCACATTTGAAATGTTTACTACCTGTAGTATTTTTTTATTTTATTATTGTGTTGCATGTAATTAAAAGTAGGGATTTTTACAGAGTGTAGTTCACTGATGTCAAAATAAATATTCTTCCACTCTAAACACTGTGATTTGGAGACAATATTTATGCACCTTTCCTTTGATAGAAATGAGCATTTCCAAAGCTTGGCTCTTAACCTGAATTAAGACACAAATCTGTCTTTCTGTCTTCTGATTGTCTTTAAAAAATTAATGAGGATTAGACAAGCAGTATTTTAGTCTGGGTTAATTTCCATGGGAACGTCTGGCTGCAAGCTAAATATTTTTTGCGTGACATCCTACAGATGGTTCTCTCTGGTATGACTGAGGACTTATTTCACACCTTCAGCTTATTATCCTTCTCTGAGATAGTCAGAGTCCATAACCACAAGAACTGTGCCTTATGAGAGAGACTCCAAAGGGGAGGACCAACATGGCAAGGTGGAACAGGACTGAAAATTCAGTGAAGGAGTATTACACTCGTTAATCCCTCTTAGTGTTTTATTAAGGCTGTCCTATGAAAAGGACATTTTTAATAATGGAGATGAGGATTCAAGCTTTGGCGGCCAGCATTCTTGTAGTCAGACATTTCTCTAGTTTCCACTACATGGTAGTGAAGGAAAACTCCAGGAATACTGCCCTGTGTTGTTTCTATTGAAAAGAAGATTTTTATTTTTTTTTTTTAAGGCTATTGAATTCCAAAGCAGGCAAACAATGATATTCTGGACCTCAGACAAACAATGGAATTACTTTGGATTAGGAAAAATATTGGGGTAACTAAAACCTTTGATATTTTTTTTTATGGGAGTGTTGTGTGAATGTATAAATACGTGCCTACATATAGAAAGTGTGTGTATTTTTACAGCAATAGAATAGATAAGGGCTAGTTCGGTGGTTTTGTATTAATTATATGCAATTTTCTAAGCACATATCTGTGAATTCATTAGTGTTTATAACTAGGTAAAGGGTAAGTGTCAGCAG
>NW_010298876.1:0-10561 GCF_000700745.2 Antrostomus carolinensis | reverse complement strand
TAGGACAAGGGGCAATGGGTGCAAGCTGAAGCATAGGAAGATCCACATAAACATAAGGAAAAACTTTTTCACTGTGAGAGTGACAGGACATTGGAACAGGCTGCCCAGAGAGGTTGTGGAGTCTCCTTCTCTGGAGACATTCAAAACCCTCCTGGATGCGTTCTTATGTGACCTACTGTAGGTGACTCTGCTCTGGCAGGGGATTGGACTAGATGATCTTTCGAGGTCCTTTCAAATCTCTAACATTTTGTTATTCTGTGAATTTGTTTCATTTGTGATTGTACTGTCTTAAAATTTTCAGTTTAAAAACTGGTGCCCTGGTAAATTCTACCTTCTTGGTATTTACATTTACTCTCTAACATTAGCTACATATTTTTCCTCCTATTCAATGTGAAGTTGTGCAGTGTTACACGAATCTGAAATAACTGGTTTTAGTTGTATAGCATGGAAATAATTTAAATTCTCTTAACAAACAAATATTGTTGTCTGCTCTCTAACAAGGAAAGGTCTTGGCTGATGCAGATAAAAATACATTTTTGGTATTCAGAAAGGCAAAGGAGAAAGGTAGGTCTTCTTACAGGGATGCCTATCTGCTCATGGTTTCCCCAAAACCAGCATGGTGCTACTCACATAAGGGGAAAAAAAAAAAAACCCAACACATTAATGGTCTGGATTTAACACTCCTGGGATCGTCTCCAGGATTCCAACCTAGAAAAAACCTAACAGGTAGAAGCCTTGACAGTAGAATAACTGGACCAAACAAAGCCTTTGCTCTTTCAGTGTCAAAGCACCATACTCAAATTCAGCAAAAAACCCCACTTTATCTCAGTAAACTCATTTTTATAAGATGCTAGAACATGTGGTCTGTGATTAGTAGCATAGATTCTGTGAGGTTGTTCACATACCTAAAGACAGGATACATTTAAAACTTTTGTTAGATTGACTTTTATTTACCCACTTCTATTGGTATTCATCAAACTCTATTTACTCTGCCTACTGCACCTTTGGATTCAACAACATGTTTATGTTGTAAAGCTTTCTTGCTCCATTTCTGAAAGAGAAAAAGTTGTTTTACCTTCGGTTAGCCTTAAAACCATATTAATTTTCCATGGGAGGCCTGGAAGGACTTTCTTAGCTAATTGCTTATGACATAATTAGCTGGCAATCTGGTATCAAGATAGGATATGCAAGTATTACAAGAATATAGCAAATTGTAGAAAAGTTAACCAAATGAGATTTGTAACTCTGAAATCTTTACAATTATGAGAATAAGCTTCTAAAAGTAAAATAAAATAAAATAAAAAATCATGCTCTAATGTTAATCTTTTAAGCCAGATCAATTTAATTCATTCCACATGCTATGGAAGTATTAACAATTCAATTTCTGCCTAGCTAAAAAGAATGTCTTGCACGAAGTACAAAACCAGCAGCAGTTGAACACATACAGCATGTCTTTTTTTGTACGAGTGGAAGAGAAACCTATAGGATCATAAGCCAGTGACATGCAAAATTAAAACAAGTCAGTATTTAAAATTCTTTGCACAGATACTTACATCATGTCTAAATGAGTAAAGCAACGTCCAAGAACCTTTTAAGGTATTTTTAGCCCTAATTATTTTACCTTCATGCTAGCCCAAAGCTGTACAGTGAGATCAGATCAATACTAGCACAGAGGGGAGGGATGCTGGGGGTGACCACGCACCAGGGCATGGTGCTGTCCCAGAAGAAACCCCTTCCTTGCTGTCCCCCGGGCCAGCAACATGCGGGAGAGGGCTGCCTTTGTGAGCTAGCCCTGGTGCTGCAAGTGGAGTCACCGCCTTTTGTTTTAAGGACTAAATCCACCGCTCAATTGCTGCCCTCTCATGTCCTGTGCAGCAGTTCGTTTTTCTCTCCCTTCTCGTCCTTTTTTTATTTGCCTGTACCAATTTCTAAGGGGAGCCAGAGGGAGTGAGACGGAAGAACATGTTAGTCCACAGCTGCCTATCAGTGGAGGACGGTGGGTTTGATTAAAGGGGAGCTCCCTCCTGGATTTCACACATCACATCAATCACATTGATCAGCCCCCAGAAAGGCAACATATTGTCTGGGAATAAGCCAAGGAGGGATATCAATTTCACAATAGCACTTATGTCTTTCAGCCAAGAACTGGTTTATTTTTGGCTACTGAAGACTGAGACTCACTTTGGAGCTCCATTTATGTCCAAAGATTTTCACTGCTCACTTGCTATTTCACTAGCAAGTTATTGTTAACTTTTGCCTGAAATTTGTAGTCCTATATGATTCCTAAGTAGAAAAATCAGCTTCTGCTTGCTGCCTGTATCTGGTGTTAGGACTTCCCAGCTGTGCACCTCTATTATTTCTGTCGTCCACTGCTACTCAAAAATGTGGAGTCTTCAGGAGTGCTCAGGTTTTTTTACACTTTTTTCCCTACAGTCTTCAAGAAATTGTTCAAGTCCTTAGGAAAATTATATCTAAAAAAATCTCTATGTTATTCCTTCATCTACATGATGTGGTAAAATATGTCCATTGTTTCGATATGCCACTTATTAATACATTTTGCAGAAGAACTTTGTGAAAGTTATCTTATTTTGCAGTAATGGTACCTACACTTCCTGGTCACAAATATTCCAGTTTTATGGATATGTTGCTATGTCAGATAGAGTTTTGATTTATTATCTCTGCCTGTCACTTTAAAGAAATCATTCTTACATATTGTTTTATATTACACTCCCAAGGAGGTTTCATCTAGTTTGTTGACATACAAACCTACACCCCATGATTAATTACTTGTATTATATTATTATTTCCACCTACATTTACCCTGGCTACTTTCTCAACAATTGCTACTCTGTAAATGTATTTGAGAGTGCCTCTGTGTGTGAGAGAGAGAGAGAACAGGGGCTCAGTTAAGCTGCAAACTGCTTTAGTGAATGAGTGTAGGAATTAACAAAATGATCTCTTCATCATTAAAAACAAGGACTTGAAATAGGTAGAAAATTGCCAGTATGGCATTCCTCTCACATAAAATCCCGATGACTTTACTCCTTTTTCTAAAATAACATGTATCTCAAAATATATTTTAAGGCTAGTAATCATTTAGTACTCAAATTGTTGTTCCCCCCTCACTATCACTATTTACTGAATTATTTAGCTAATGAGAGGATGACCACAATGATCTTTAAAAAGAAAGGCATAGTTTGGCTGCTGCTGCGGTATGCTAGAAAACAACATCTTTAAAAAAGGGATTTTAACATTTGCAGTGATGCAAATCCTGACAGCTCCAAAGCAGACCACAGATTTGGACCTCCTCCTTTCATGTTTGTTAAAGAGTTGGAGAGAGATTATCTGTCTCCATCATTTAATAGAAACATTTAGCTAATTTTATTTTTCAGTAAGGGAGTGAAAGAGAAACTATGTAGTTAGCTACCATATATTCTGGAAGTTCACAAAATATCCTGTTACAAACACTTCTACATAATCCAATATTTTTGTAATATGTCTAAAGACATGATACAGAAAATTAGGATACAAGCAAGTTTTAATTATGTGTTGTAGCAGAAGAACTCAAACTACCTTCTTAAAGCTTTCCATAGTAAAGACACAAAGTTTACCTTAAGTACTGTGATTTAAAAATATAATCAGAACACTATTTTTTCTCTAGAGTAATCAGGAGGACATAAGCCTGTTTCCAATTATTTGAGCAGACAGTCGGGTATGAAAAGTTGTTATTACCTTGCATTCTTGAAATTGGTATAGCTATACATGCTTTTTCTCTGTCGTTACTACCATACTACAGACACAATGAGAGGCAGTGCTTGTGGAAATCGTATTTTTTAATTAGTTAAAATGGTTCCTAAAGTATCAAAGACACCGGACAACTTTCTAGTGCTGTGATCCTTAATTACTTGTAGGTATATTAGGAAGATTTGTCTTTCTCATTTCAAATAAACATATAATCTTGATGCTTACATTATCACATTATTTAATGTTTATGGAGCTTTAGGACCAGGTCTTTTCCATGTTAGAATTTTAACAATATAATTTTTATAAAAAGTGACACCATTTCATGCACACAACTTCATCTCATTAATTCTGTTAAGCATACTAGAGGATTACATTTTCATCAGCTTTGCGGGTAAAATCTATGACATTTTTTTGCTAAACTTCAGGCTTTAAAAATTTAATTTTTCTTTCCCAGCACCCCAAATTGTTTTTTTGTGTGACTGACACTATTTCTTGAAAATTCCTGTATACATTGCAGGATATTTATTTTAACACTACTAAATATACTTGCAAATACATCTCTTGCAGTATTAGCAGGGTTTTCATAAAATAGTTATAGTAAAAAGTAGAAAATGTTTTAGATAAAGGAATATGAATTAATTATATTTGCAGAACTAAAATATGCCTATGCTGCATACAGTAAACTCCTCGTCCTCTTTTTTTTCCCCCCTAAATATATACATTGTATAAGTAATCTTAAAAACTGCATCAAAACAAACATAAAACCCCGAATAAAATCCATCCCCATGGTATAAGGAAATGTGAAGTAAAGCTATTATTTGCTTAAATGAGTTTCAGAGCCTCTGATAATTTATCATCAATTTCCCTGAGTTCCTTGACTTTCTTCATCTTGATCTCTCCTGTTATATATATCCACCATTTCAATATGTAGCCAATATTATCATACTCCAAACCAAGTCAGCAGTTTTGACATCTTCATTTCAATGTCCTTTTCTGTACCTTCAGCAATGTTAATGTTACAAATTACGGGAGGGTGTATTAATAGCCATACCCAAGAAGCAGAAAGAAAAGTGCATTTTTTTAGACTAAGTACTAACTTGGGATTTCCCGGGCCCATTGTGGAGCCGGCAGAGCCCCGGCTCCTCCGTTGTGATGATAATGGATTCCGTGTTGTTGGCTCAAAGGTCGACGGGTCACCGTAAGCTCCTTAATGGACTGTGAAATAACTTTAACTGCATTAACCTCTCTGGATCACATGGGTGGCACCAACATCCACTCCTGAAATTCTCATTCGCTTATAGAGACAATACCATTAGATTATTATATTTTCCTTTTGGAATAGCAATAGGCTCAAAGCAATTATGCAGCTAAGCGTTTCCATTAAGCGAATAGGGCCTTAAAGAAGATTAACTGAAGCTTCTTTGGCGTTCAGTATAAAGATGGAATAAGTCTAAAGATTTCGACAGAACTCAAATCTGCTAAAACCTCTATCTGTGATATCATGATGATCTAAAGTATGAAGTCATTAGCTGAAATAGAAACGTTGCAGCTGTGTTTGCGGAGGCAGATGCAGTTGGGTGGCTGCCCAAACTGAGTACCTCTCTACATTGCATTATGTGAGTGTTTGCTCTTAAGAAGGTTACAAAAAATTGGCACTGAAAAGATCGGGAGGAAGACTGGCTTCCCACAAGTAACATTGAATTATTTTAACCTGACATCTAGGTCCCATATTTTCTGACAGTCAAAAACCACACCTGCCAAGTAAGTAGCGCTGATGCAATGCCCATCTTCAGCCCCACTGCAAGACCATTGCTGCTGGAGCTGGGCTGAGGCATGGATGCACACCAAGGCTTCATGCTCATGAGAAGTCTGACAGTCTTTGGTTGGTTTCTGGGTTCCTGAAAAGCCTGGGCAAAGTCTCATCTACAGATCTCCCCATTTGGTTGTATGGTTTGGTAGTCACCAGGCTGAGAAAACCATGGCTCAATTCATCACAGCCCTATTTAGCAACTCTAATGTTTAACCTCCAAGTCAATTAAACTTGAATGCATGTGAAGAGCTAAGGGTTTACTTAAGTGATGTGCTGAAGTGGGGTCTTTCATCCCCCAAATTACTCACAAAATATATCTGCTGATGATAATGTCAGCCTTTTCTTGTGCCAAGTACAATAAAAAGCATACAGGAACAATACCATGAGCACAGCTTCCAGGTCATAAGAATTATATGCATTGTTGTAACATTTTGTTTATTTTGTTTTAAAAAAACACCTAAGTACCCATCCCAAGTTCTAGGCACTTCAACAGATTAAAGAAACAAACACAGCATCATCTCCTCAAACACACAGCAGAAGTTCATCAAAAGCAACTGTGGAAGGTATCATTCTTTGAATTTCATGGAGATGCCTCTAATTTGGGAAAAAAAAAAAAAAGAAAAAGAAAAAGAGATACTGGTAGGATCTGAGGAAACTGGAATTTAATGACTGACCAGTAAAACTTCTAATCATCCCTTATTTTTGAGTTTGAAAGGATAGTTCAGCTGTGATCATGAGTTATTACATCAAATATTTGGAAAAGGTTAAAAACTTTAGATAGTGCAAGATGTTATAGTCAAATTATTTTCTATTAAATCTTGTTTTGCAGAGAAAATAGAAGTTCAGTTAAACTTTTTTTTGAAAGGTACTTAAAAACAGTGTAATACTTCAAAACTGATGATAACCCTACTACTTTTTCTTTCATCACGAGAAAATTAATAGTATAGCTTAACAAGTTACTTCAGCATTAAGGTACAAAGAAGTATTTTTGTTTCCAGTTTAAATATTTTTACTTTCATTCTTTTTCCTTGAAATGTAAGTTATTTTCTGTGTAAAAACAAAACAAACAACCCATTTCTCCATTCAGCAGTTTTAGTTATCAGAAAGATTCTTTTTTTTTTTTGTAGACGTAATCTTTTGTTTTTCTTGCTTAGGCTTCATATGAATACTGACAAAACTGAGATTACGCATTTTAAATTTTATTAATATTTTTGTCTTTTGTCTCAGCAGCTTACAGTATTTTTAGCCATTATAGCCATTATGCTACATACAGATTCACTACAATGAAGCATTATTTGGTTGTAAGGAAGGGCCAGGTGATCAATCAGAATTCAGCACAGGGCTAGATAATGGTCAGAGAAGAGATTTTGATATTAGTCTTCATGGGAAAGCTTTATGGTAAAGGAAAACTAATTTTAAAGTAAAATGCTAATCTGGGCATACAGATAGATGCAATTGTCATGACCACACACACAAATGCACCTAAAATATGTGTTTATCTCTATTTCTAATAAGTTATGTCAGTAGAAGGAAGAGATAGATGCCGTTTGCCAGACATTATTAAAATAAGGAAAATGGTGAGAAACTGATTTTATAAAGAGGCAAACAGAAGGGAGGCTGAAGGATTTATGCTTTTCATAGAATCATAGAATCATAGTGGTTGGAAAAGACCTTTAAGATCATCAAGTCCAACCATTAACCTATCACTACCAATCCCATCTCTAAACCATGTCCCTAACCTTATCTGTTCCAATGCTTGACTACCCTTTCTGTGAAGAATTTTTTCCTAATATCCAACCTAAACCTCCCCTAGTCCAACTTGTAGCCATTTCCTCTCGTTCTGTCACCCGTTCCCCAGGAGAAGAGACCAACACCCACCTCTCTACGGCCTCCCTTCAAGTAGTTGTAGAGAGCGATAAGGTCTCCCCTCAGTCTCCTCCAGACTAAGCAACCACAGCTCCCTCAGCTGCTTCTCATAAGACTTGTTCTCCAAGCCCTTCACAAGCTTCGTTGCCCTTCTCTGGACATGATCCAGTGACTCAGTGTCCTTCTTGTATTGGGGCGCCTAGAACTGAACACAGAACTCAAAGTGTGGCCTCACCAGTGCGGAATACAGGGGGACAATCACTTCCCTGGTCCTGCTGGACACACTATTCCTGATACAGGCCAGGATGCTATTGGCTTTCTTGGCCACCTGGGCACACTGCCAGCTCATGTTCAGCCGGCTGTCGACCAACACCCCCAGATCCTTTTCTGCTGGGCAACTTTCCAACCACTCTTCCCTAAGCCTGTAGTTTTGCATGGGGTTGTGGTGACCCAGGTGCCAGCCCAGAAGAAGAAAGGCAGCACTCCACAATAGAGATGCCTGCACCATTTTTCGCTGGTGGTAGTGCCTGAGCAGACAAAAGCTTTAATGGCTCCACCTTTGCTTCCTCCTGGCTTCTGCCTCCTAGTTTGCTGTTCAGACTCCCACTGCTCAAGGGCTAGGTTTTCCCCCTTTTCTTCTTTACACAATTTCCATCCCACGCTCTTCAAGGGCACCTCATTTGAAGCACTGTTTGAGCATTTCTTTCAGCCCAGTCTTCTTCGTCGATTTCATTCCACTTCTCCTTCCACCTATACCACTTACGTCTTGTTTAATCTGGTATTAAGTCTTACAAGGTACTACCTATGGATAAAAGAGAGTCTTTCATTGCATTTTAACTCATTTGGTAATTGAGTTTTGGTCTTTCCCAACTCTGTGAGCCCAGAGTTGAGTCCAAAGCAATTTGGGCTTTAACAAGCCAAGAGATATATTTATCGCCCTGCCCTGTCTCTGTTTCTCTCCCATTTCTCAGTACCACGGCACTGTCTGTATTTTCCTGTGATCTCAGCAGCCCCCCGTGACCAGGCAGCTGCCAGCAGACTTGTCAACTCTTACATGCTATGTGTGAAACTCAATATTTTTTTGCACCTCTAACATACCTGCTGTGCTTTTTTTCTCCCCTCATGGGTACAAATCACACCACTCTCATCTAATTCAGCTGACATTTTAACCAATATTAAGGTTTTTTCTTGCCTTTTTTTCATTTTTATTTTGAGGGGTAGTTGGATGACTGTTAGCATTTGTCATGCTGAGATAGAGATGTCAGCCAAAATCTAATGCATATCTCCACAGGTTTGGCAGATCCAGAGTGTAGACTGATTTGCTGGATGGGACCTTATTCTGAGCACCTATAAGTCTCATGGAAGTTGAAGAAAACATCTGAGGAACAGGTCTAGAGAGAGGAAGTTAGAAGATTGTTGTACTTAATTTACTCGGCAGCTTTTGCCCAGAGCAAGCTTAAAGTAATGACATTTAATAATAACCTGAAAGCTTGGACGTGTCAAGAAATTGCAGTGGCCTAGTTATGCTGCATTTTAGCACTCATTGCTTACAAAACATGGTACAAATGCAACAGTAATAAGTCCTCAGAAGTACTCTATGATTTTGTACTTTTAAGGGAATTGGATAATTCCTGTTTTAAAAAATATTAAAGCAAAAAAACCCCTTGCATCCCCCAGTACTTTACACTAGAATGACAAAATGTCTGTGAGCAGGTTGGGAGGGAAGTGCAGATAAGAAACATCTTGCTGCCATAAACAATACTCCTAACAACAGTTTAAGACTGGAGAGAGCTGTAGTTACTTCTCTTCAGTATTAAAATATGAATGCTTTGGTTGACTCGCATAGTCCCAGATAAAACAGAGATTTTAGAAGCAGAAGAAAATCCTGAAAAATGCAGATCCTCCATGGCTTGTTTTAAACCACGGGGATTGCCAAGACTAAGCAAGTAACCTTCTCGTTTGTCATGGTCCCCAAAAGTACAACAGATATGAGAGAAGGAGGACAAAATTTACATGGCATTTTAAAGTTACCTTTGTAGGAAGTCTCTGAGATAAACTATCATGTGTGGTGAAACTCAAGACAGATATACTTTCCAAAAGCTACAGGACATCTCTGATCCACCAAGGATTGCCATATAAAGTTGTCTTCCATAGGATTGCTTGCAATAACAGCAAGGGGACTTGGAAGACAGAGGTCGATGTTCTCAATACTTTGTTCATAGGAAATATTGGTATGATAAGATACTCTTGAAAAAATATCATTGTTTATTATAAATATTGTTATGAATATAGATTTTATGAATAAATATAAAATAAATAATGTTTAACTTTAACTGAGGTTTGAAGCAAGAATCATATTTCATAACTTTTCTGAGAGCAAACCAGTAGCAATGATACACCATTAAGCTAAATTTGTGAACATATTTAAGTGAAAGATGTCCAGAAAATGTCCTAATTCATCAGAGACTACTCACAAAGCATTCCTATTGTCAGCAGAGTCTCTTTGACCCAAAATAAAATCTTCCAAACATTGCTTGTGGCCCTCTTGCTTATGGCAGGGAAGGTTAAATAATGCTAAAGTTTCAGAAAAATCTCAGGATTTTAGGAACTTCATTTAACATAAAAATGAACAAGCACAAAGGAAAAAAAAAAAGATTAGGAAATGCATTAGATTCCATAAACCAACCAAATTTTTTGTAGATCCATTTGCATTATATCAGCTGAAGATTAATCACTATATTCTAAAAAAGTGAAGGCAAAATAGCATTATTATAAAAAAAAATACAAAATAAGAACACAATAATTAACAAGGACTTATAAATATTTTCCTCAGTAGGCTAAGTTGCTACTTATCAAAAAAAAAAGTAATCTCTTCAAAGACAGTTTCTGTCTGGCAGTTCTGTGAAGTGCTATTGAACTAAACAACATTTTACTTATCCAAAACTTGCTCAAATCTGGTCTGTCTCTATTGTCAGAGAGGTTCTACTGTAACTATATGAAATGAGTTTGTCAATTCTGGTCTGACAATAAAGACAAACAGAAGACAAATAACTACATCGCGAAACTACCACATTGTTACCATGACCTCTTGGCTGTTAACTTTGCCCAAAAGAATCATATCATAGAATCATAGAATGGTTT